>NC_041385.1:32794307-32796203 GCF_002162155.2 Triticum dicoccoides | reverse complement strand
ACCCAGATAGCATGTGCGAGAAAGTAGAGAGGGTTACGGCAAAAACTGGATGCACTTCGTGTACAAAACAGACAATCTCTTTCGAAGTATCACGGTTTCATACGGAAACTCGTTTTTAACAAAGGGATTTCATTTTTTTAACTTATTTGAACTCTATAGTTATTCTGTGTTCAAAATGCACCATTCAAAACCACATCATCAATTTACAACCCTTTTTGACTTCATTTGTTATTTTTCATGCATTTATTGATTATTTTGAGCTATAAGACCATGAAATTGAAAAGCATTTGAAATGAACTCTGAAAAGGTTCCAAGTTGGCATGGTATCATCATTTCATCAACATAGCATGTTCGAGAACGTATAGAGGGTTACGGCAAAAACTGGATGCACTTCGTGTACAAAACGGACAATCTCTTTCGAAGTATCAGGGTTTCATACGGAAACTCGTCTGTTACAAAGGGATTTCATTTTTTTGAACTTATTTGAACTCCATAGTTTTCTGTGTTCAAAATGAACCATTAAAAGCCACATCATTAATTTACAACCCTTTCTGACTACATTTGTTATTTTTCATGCATTTACTGATTATTTTGAGTTATGAGACCATGAAATTGAAATGCATTTGAAATGAACTCTGAAAAGGTTCCAAGTTGGCATGGTATCATCATTTCACCGACGTAGCATGTGCGAGAAAGTAAGAGGGTTACGGCAAAAACTGGATGCACTTCGTGTACAAAACAGACAATCTTTTTCGAAGTATTAGGGTTTCATACGGAAACTCGTCTTTTACAAAGGGATTTCATTTTTTTGAACTTATTTGAACTCCATAGTTTTTCTGTGTTCAAAATGAACCATTCAAAGCCACATCATCAATTTACAACCCTTTCTGACTTCATTTGTTATTTTTCATGCATTTACTGATTATTTTGAGCTATAAGACAATGAAATTGAAAAGCATTTAAAATGAACTCTGAAAAGGTTCCAAGTTGGCATGGTATTATCATTTCACCCACATAGCATGTGCGAGAAAGTACAGAGGGTTACGACAAAAACTGGATGCACTTCGTGTACAAAACGGACAATCTCTTTCGAAGTATCAGGGTTTCATATGGAAACTCGTCTGTTACAATGGGATTTCATTTTTTCTGAACTTATTTGAACTCCATTGTTTCTCTATGTTCAAAATGCACCATTCAAAGCCACATCATCGATTTACAACCCTTTCTGACTTCATTTGTTATTTTTCATGCATTTACTGATTATTTTCACCTATAAGACCATGAAATTGAAAAGCATTTGAAATGAACTCCGAAAAGGTTCCAAGTGGTATCATCATTTCACCCACATAACATGTGCGAGAAAGTAGAGAGGGTTACGACAAAAACTGGATGCACTTCGTGTACAAAACGGACAATCTCTTTTGAAGTATCAGGGTTTCATACGGAAACTCGTCCGTTACAAAGGGATATCATTTTTTACGAACTTATTTGAACTCCATTGTTTTTCAGTGTTCAAAATGCACCATTCAAAGCCACATCATCAATTTACAACCCTTTCTGACTTCATTTGTTATTTTTCATGCATTTACTAATTATTTTCACATATAAGACCAAGAAATTGAAAAGCATTTGAAATGAACTCTGAAAAGGTTCCAAGTTGGCATGGTATCATCATTTCACCCACATAGTATGTGTGAGAAAGTATAGAGGGTTACGGCAAAAACTGGATGCACTTCGTGTACAAAACGGACAATCTCTCTCGAAGTATCAAGGTTTCATACGGAAACTCGTCTGTTACAAAGGGATTTCATTTTTTTGAACTTATTTGTACTCCATTGTTTTTCTGTGTTCAAAATGAACCATTAAAAGCCACATCATTAATTTACAACCCTTTCT
>NC_041385.1:32786282-32789213 GCF_002162155.2 Triticum dicoccoides | reverse complement strand
TGATGTGATATACATTTTTGTATGAGATGATCATGTTTTGTAATATCGACAACCGGCATGAGCCTTAGGGTTGTCTTTTAATTATTGTATGCAATGCAAGCGCCATGTAATTGCTTTACTTTATCGCTATACGTTAGCAATAGTTGTAAAAGCAATAGTTGGCGAGACGACCCCGACACAACGATGGAGATCAAGGTGTCGAGCCGGTGACAATGGAGATCATGTCGATGCTTTGGAGATGGAGATCAAAAGCACAAGATGATGATGGCCATATCATGTCACATATTTTAATTGCATGTGATGTTTATCCTTTATACATCTTATTTTGCTTAGAACGGCGTTAGCATTATAAGATGATCCCTTCACTTAATTTCAAGATAAAAGTGTTCTCCCTGAGTATGCAGTGTTGCCAAAGTTCGTCATTTCAAAGCACCACGTGATGATCGGGTGTGATAGACTCTGTTAGGAAATATGCAAGTTGTATTCCCATGGGGCCATAGGCCGGTATATATACATGTACAGGTGTAGGAAATAAGTAGGAACCCCCTTGTACAATGGGGTAAAGACAAAAGGCTACATGACTATATATACTACTCTAACACCCCCCTCAAACTCATGGTGGATGAACAACACTGGGTTTGGAGAGATAGAAGCCATGTTGTGCTCTAGTCTGGGCCTGCGTAAAGAAATCCTCCAGTTGTAACTCGGAAGGCACATACTAAAGAGAAATAACCTGATCCTGCACACCAACGCACACATAAAATGCATCAACACCAATATGCTTGGTGAGCTCATGCTTCACAGGGTCACGTGCAATGCTAATAGCACATGTACTGTCAGACAATAGCAGAGTAGGCGTAGTGACAGAAACACCAAAATCTTGAAGTAACCACCATAACCAAGTCACCTCTGCCATCAAAAGATCCATAGCTCGCAACGCATCCTCTGCACTTGAACGGGAAACTGCAGTCTATTTCTTCGTCTTCTAGGAAATGAGAGAACCACCAAGGAAAACACAGTAAGCAAAAAGTGAACAACGACCCGAGGGATTACTAGCCCACGTAGCATCCGAAAAGGCCTAAAGCTGTAATGAACTGGAGCGAGGAAAGAACAGACGATGAGAGATTGTTCCAGGAAGATATCGAAGAACACGAAGAAGGTGACTGTAGTGGACTGCAGTGGGAGCAGAGACAAACTGACTCAAAATATGGACTGGATAAGAGATATCCGGATGAGTGACAACTAGATAGACAAGACTCCCAACAAGATGACGATAACGCGTTGGATCAGACAAGGGGTCACCATCAGTATCACGGAGGTGAACATTGAGCTCCATGGGAGTCTCAACAATACGCTCATCAGTAAGTGCAACACGAGCAAGAAGATCCTGGATATACTTTTCCTGGGAAATAAAAAAGGCATCAGAGGTAGAAGAGACCTCTATCCCAAGAAATTACCGAAGAGGGCCAACATCAGACATAAGAAACTACTCACTAAGATGGGACTTCACAAATGCAATATACTCAAGGCCGTCACCAGTGATGATCATATCATCGACATAGAGAAGAAGAAGAGTCTGACCATGACCTGAAAGGGTGGATAAACAACGCTGGATCATGAGCACTCGCTGAAAACCCTGCGACAGTCACTACAGAGGTAAAATGCTCAAACTGGGCACAAGGGGATGCTTAAGGCCATAGAGAGAGCGATGAAGATGGTAGACCATGCCATCAAGAACAAAATACCCAGGTGGGGGCTGCATGAAAACCTTCTCACACAGCTCACCATTAAGAAAGGCATTCTTAACATCAAGCTGAGACACAGACCAACGATGAACAAAGGACTCGGCAAGAAGTGTGCGAATAGTGGTCACATGGGCCATATGAGCAAAACTCTCATCGTAATCATGACCATGCTCCTGCTAAAAGCCACGAGCCACAAGGCGAGCTTTGTAGCGCTCAAGAGATCCATCAGAGCGAGTCTTAACCTTGTAGACCCACTTATAAGTGATTGGACGAACACCGGGAGGAAGAGAAACAAGGTCCCACGTGCTGGTGCGCTCAAGAGCAGCAATCTCCTCTACCATCGCAAACTGCCATTCGGGATTAACAACATCTTGACGATAAGAAGTCGGCTCGAAAATAGCAACACCAACACTTGGAAAACCAAGATGATCAACAGGCGGAAGCGGACAAGGATGTAGGCCATAAGTAGGCTGAGAGGAGGAAGATGGCACATCAGTAGACGCACGAGTAGACGCATCAGTAGATGCATCCACATGACACGAACAACGAGTATAATACTAAGGAAAAGATGAAAAAATACGAGGATGAATCGCCGAGGTAGACTCAGGGGATGGAGATGAAGAAGTCACCGGGGATGAAGGAGTAGAATCCAATGACATGCGAGGTGAGGAAACCATGGGCGATGGTGAGGGCGAATCGATAATAGGCGGAGAAGTAGGGGTAGCACGAGGATAGACAAGGGCTGAGCAGGAGTGATAGGTGTGCGGGAAAAGTGAGGAAAGATATATCCTCCACTGAAAAGGTCGAGGAATATGGGCGCGGATAGAAGGGATGAGACTCATCAAAAGTCACATCCTGAGAAATACGCATCCAATGACTGATAGGATCCCAACAACGATAGCCCTTATGCTCATCACTATAGCCCAAGAAGACACACTCAACATACTGAGGGGACAGTTTGGTGCATTCGCGAGGGGCTAGAAGAACATAGCAAACACAACCAAACATACGGAGCGTCGAGTAATCAGGAGAATGATCAAAGAGACGCTCGAAAGGAACACCACCCTGCAAAGCAGTGGACGGCTGAAGCTTGATGAGATAGGTGGATGTGGCGACAGCCTCAGCCCAAAAGTGAGGCGGAAGAGAGGCGGCGATCATCAACGCACGAGCCGTCTCAAGTAGGTGA
>NC_041385.1:32784382-32785404 GCF_002162155.2 Triticum dicoccoides | reverse complement strand
GATGCTTGCGTTCAGCCACGTCGTTCTGAGCATGAGCACCAGGACAAGAGAACTGAGCAAGAGTATCCTACTCTGCAAGAACTCCATGCAACATCTTGTAGATATAATCTCCAGCAGAGTCAGCACGGAACCCATGAATAGGCGTAGAGAACTGAGCGTGAACCATGGCATTAAAATATTTATAGATAGATAAGACCTCACTACGAGAAGACATAAAATATATCCATGTGTGTCGAGAGAAATCATCTATAAAGATAATATAGTAGCGATGACCTCCCTTCGAGGCAAAGGGAGATGGACCCCAAACATCAGAGTGAACAAGGTCGAAAGGACACTAAGACATAGTCTCGCTATGAGGATAAGGTAAATGGATCTGTTTACCGAGACGACAACCCTAACAGCCTAAAGACACACCGCTGGAGACGGATCCAAGAAGACCGTGTTGAACTAAAGAGGAGAGACAAGAGGCACAGAAATGACCAAGGTGATGATGCCATTGCAAAAAAGAGCTGGTAGACAAGGAAACAGAGGCGGAGAGACTGGCGGTGGTAGCAACGGAGCGAAGGCGAAGCTAGTCAAGCTCCCAGAGATCCTGAGAGTCACGGTGTCAGGGGCCAGCACCAAGGAGAGTACCATTATGACGGTCTAGAACAGAACAAGAGTAAAAGTCTAGAATCACCCAACAACCAGAGTCAACAATCTGACCACCAGAAAGGAGCTGCATGGTAAGTCAAGGAACATGAGCAACATCAGGAACATGAAAAGATGAGGTGCTAAGAATGCCTCAACCATTTACCGGGAGGGAGGTACCATCAGCAGTAAGAACATGAACAGGAGAATCAAGAGCACAAATAGAAGACAAGGTGGATGGATCATTAGTCATATGAAAAGATGCTCCAGTATTAAGAATAGATGGAGATGTACCTGACTGTGTTGAAGGTGGTCTCACAATGCCAGAGGAGTAGGTAGCAGAACCAGCAGAACCCGTCGGTGAAGAACCAGAGTATGCATCTAGCAAGCAC
>NC_041385.1:32776808-32783806 GCF_002162155.2 Triticum dicoccoides | reverse complement strand
GAAGGCTCATAATCTCCTGCTCCACAACTGAAGAGGTCGACATAGATGCATCCAACTACGAAGAGCCGGAGGCGGTCAGCAGACTGTGAAGTCCCACAATCTCCTGCTCGGTGAAGTACATAGCTGAAGTAGGCGACGCAGGAGCACTGGGAGAGGAGCGGCCACCACCACATGTGGAAGCCGCCAGAGGAGATGACATAGCATAACCAACATCATCCATAGAGCCCAGTGAAGGAGACAAGGGCACATACAGACAAACCCCAAGCGCCAAAGGAAGGCACGAGTCTATGGAGTCATATGCACCAACACAGCCGGTGGGGCTCGCTGATACGTCAATTTTGCATCATGCTTTTATATCGATATTTATTACATTATGGACTATTATTACACGTCATTTCACAACACTTATACCGTTTCTCTCTTATTTTACAAGGTTTACATGAAGAGGAAGAATGCCGGCAGCTGGAATTCTGGGCTAGAAAAGGAGCAAATATTAGAGACCTATTCTGCACAACTCCAAAAGTCCTGAAACTCCATGAAAGTCAGTTTTGGAATATATAAAAAATATTGGGCGAAGAAAGCACCAGAGGGGGGCCACCCACCGTCCACGAGGGTGGGGGGTGCGCCCCTGCAATGTGGGCCCCTGACAGGCCTCCGGTGCCCATCCTTTTCTATATGAAGTCTTTCGCCCTGGAAAAAATATGAAGGAAGCTTTCGGGACAAAGCACCACCGTCTTGAGGCCGAACCTTGGCGGAACCAATCTAGGGCTCTGGCGGAGTTGTTTTGCCGGGGAAACATCCCTCCGTGAGGGGGAAACCATAACCATCATCATCACCATCAATCCTCTCATCGGGAGGGGGTCAATCTCCATCAACATCTTCACCAGCACCATCTCTTCTCAACCCCTAGTTCATCTCTTGTATCCAATCTTTGTCTCAAAACCTCAGATTGGTACCTGTGGGTTGCCAGTAGTGTTGATTACTCCTTATAGTTGATGCTAGTTGGTTTATTCGGTGGAAGATTATATGTTCAGATCCTTTATGCATATTAATACCCCTCTTATTATGAACATGAATATGATTTGTGAGTAGTTACGTTTGTTCCTGAGGACATGGGAGAAGTCTTGCTATAAGTAGTCATGTGAATTTGGTATTCGTTCGATATTTTGATGAGATGTATGTTCTCTTTCCTCTAGTGGTGTTATGTGAATGTCGACTACATGACACTTCACCATTATTTGGGCCTAGGGGAAGGCATTGGGAAGTAATAAGTAGATGATGGATTGCTAGAGTGACTAAAGCTTAAACCCTAGTTTATGCGTTGCTTCGTAAGGGGCTGATTTGGCTCCATATGTTTCATGCTATCGTTAGGTTTACCTTAATTCTTCCTTCGTTGTTGCGGATGCTTGCGAGAGGGGTTAATCATAAGTGGGATGCTTGTCCAAGTAAGGGCAGTACTCAAGCACCGGTCCACCCAGATATCAAATTATCAAAGTAATGAACGCGAATCATATGAGCATGATGAAAACTAGCTTGATGATAATTCACATGTGTCCTCGGGAGCGTTTCCTTTATATAAGAGTTTGTACATGCTTGTCCTTTGCTACAAAAAGGATTGGGCCACCTAGCTGCACCTTGTTTACTTTTATTACTTGTTACCCGTTACGGATTACCTTATCACAACACTATGTGTCACCGATAATTTTAGTGCTTGCAGAGAATACCTTACTGAAAACCGCTTGTCATTTCCTTCTGCTCCTCATTGGGTTCGACACTCTTACTTATCGAAAGGACTATGATAGATCCCCTATAATTGTCCTTTGCTACAAAAAGGTTTGCCCACCCCCCTAATAGAGCAAAGAGTTTCTCCTCAACCTACTGAACCTACTGAAAATGTTTACTTTGAAATTCCTTCGGGTATGGTAGAGAAATTGCTAGCTAATCCTTTTACAGGAGATGGAACATTACATCCCAATTTGCACCTAATCTATGTGGATGAAGTTTGTGGATTATTTAAGCTTGCAGGTATGCCCGAGGATGTTATCAAGAAGAAGGTCTTCCCTTTATCTTTGAAGGGAAAGACATTGACATGGTTTAGGCTATGTGATGATATTGGATCATGGAACTACAATCGATTGAAATTGGAATTTCATCAGAAGTTTTATCCTATGCATCTGGTTCATCGTGATCATAATGATAGATATAATTTTTGGCCTCGTGAAGGAGAAAGCATCGCTAAAGCTTGGGGGAGGCTTAAGTCAATGTTATATTCATGCCCCAATCATGAGCTCTCAAGAGAAATTATTATTCAAAAAATTTATGTTCGGCTTTCTCTCAATAATCACTCCATGCTCGATACTTCTTGTACTGGTTCTTTTATGATGAAGACTACTGAATTTAGATGGGATATATTGGAAAGAATTAAACGCAACTCTGAAGATTGGGAAGTCGACGAAGGTAAGGAGTCACGTATAACACCTAAGTTTGATTGTGTTAAATCTTTTATGGATATCGATGCTTTTCGTGAATTTAGCACTAAATATGGACTTGACTCTAAGATAGTAGCTTCTTTTTGTGAATCATTTGCTACTCACATTGATCTCCCTAAGGAGAAGTGGATTAAATATCATCCTCCCATTGAAGTAAAAGTAGTTGAACCTATTAAAGTTGAGGAAAAGACTATCACTTATAATGTTAATCCTATTGTTCCTACCGCTTATATTGAGAAACCACCTTTCCCTGCTAGAATAAAGGATCATGCTAAAGCTTCAACTGTGGTTCGTAAGAGTAATTCCAGAACACCTACACCCCCTGAGCAAATTAAAGTTGAACCTAATATTGTTATGCTTAAAGATCTCTTGGTCGATAATATTGATGGGCATGCTATTTACTTCTATAATGAAGCTGCTAGAATTGCTAGACCCGATACTAAAGATAAACATAGACCTGTTGTTGGCATGCATGTTGTTTCTGTTAAAATAGGAGATCACTCTTATCATGGCTTATGTGATATCGGTGCTTGTGCGAGTGCAATACCTCATTCTTTATATAAAGAAATTATGCATGATATTGCACCTGCTGAGATAGAAGATATTGATGTCACTATTAAGCTTGCCAATAGAGATACTATTTCACCAGTTGGGATTGTTAGAGATGTTGAAGTCTTGTGTGGGAAAATTAAATATCCTGCTTATTTTCTTGTTCTTGGTTCCCCACAAGATGACTTTTGTCCCATTATATTTGGTAGACCCTTCTTGAATACTGTTAATGCTAAGATAGACTGCAAAAAGGATATTATTTCTGTTGGTTTAGGGGATATGTCTCATGATTTTAATTTTGCTAAATTTTGTAGACAACCCCATGATAAAGAATTGCCTAGTAAGTTGAAATTATTGGTCTTGCTTCTATTGCCATGTCTCCTAATGATCCTTTAGAACAATATTTGCTAGACCATGAAAATGATATGTTTATGAATGAAAGAAGGGAAATAGATGAAGTATTCTTTAAGCAGGTACCTATTTTGAAACACAATTTTGCCTGTTGAAATTCTAGGGGATCCTCCTCCACCAAAGGGTGATCCCGTGTTTGAGCTTAAACCATTGCCTGATACTCTTAAATATGCTTATCTTGATGAAAAGAAGATATATCCTATCATTATTAGTGCTAACTTTTCAGAGCAGGAAGAAGAGAAATTATTGAAAAATCTGAAGAAGCACCGTGCTGCTATTGGATATACTCTTGATGACCTTAAGGGCATTGGTCCCACTCTATGCTAGCACAAAATAAAATTGGAGAAACATGCTAAACCGGTTGCTGATCACCAATGACGGTTAAATCCTAAGATGAAAGAAGTGGTAAGAAATGAAATACTAAAGCTTCTGGAGGCATGTATAATTTATCCTGTTGCTGATAGTCAGTGGGTAAGTCCTGTCCATTGTGTCCCTAAGAAGGGAGGTATTACTGTTGTTCCTAATGATAAAGATGAATTGATCCCACAAAGGATTGTTACAGGTTATAGAATGGTAATTGATTTCCGCAAATTAAATAAAGCTACTAGAAAAGATCATTACCCTTTGCCTTTTATTGATCAAATGCTAGAATGATTATCCAAACATACACATTTTTGCTTTCTAGATGGTTATTCTGGTTTCCCTCAAATACCCGTGTCAAAAGAGGATCAGGAAAAGACCACTTTTGCTTTCCCTTTCGGTACCTTTGCTTATAGACATATGCATTTTGGTTTATGTAATGCACCTGCTACCTTTCAAAGATGTATGACTGCTATATTCTCTGACTTTTGTGAAAAGATTGTTGAGGTTTTCATGGATGATTTTTCCATATATGGAACTTCTTTGATGATTGCTTAAGCAACCTTGATCGAGTTTTGCAGAGATGTGAAGAAACTAATCTTGTCTTGAATTGGGAGAAGTGCCACTTTATGGTTAATGAAGGTATTGTCTTGGGGCATAAAGTTTCTGAAAGAGGTATTGAAGTTGATAAAGCTAAAGTTGATGCTATTGAAAAGATGTCTTGTCCTAAGGAAATTAAAGGTATAAGAAGTTTCCTTGGTCATGCCGGTTTTTATAGGAGGTTCATTAAAGACTTATAAAAAATTTCTAGGCCTCTGACTAATCCTTTACAAAAAGATGTTCCTTTTGTCTTTGATGATGATTGTGTAGAAGCATTTGAAATACTTAAGAAAGCCTTGATTTCTGTACCTATTGTTCAGCCTCCTGATTGGAATTTACCATTTGAAATTATGTGTGATGCTAGTGATTATGTTGTAGGCGCTGTTCTAGGACAAAGAGTTGATAATAAATTAAATGTTATCTAATATGCTAGTAAAACTCTAGACAGTGCCCAGAGAAATTATGCTACTACTGAAAAAGAATTTTTAGCAGTTGTATTTGCTTGTGATAAGTTCAGACATTATATTGTTGATTCTAAAGTAACTGTTCACACTGATCATGCTGCTATTAAATATCTTATGGAAAAGAAAGATGCTAAACCTAGACTTATTAGATGGGCTCTCCTACTACAAGAATTTGATTTGCATGTTATTGATAGAAAGGGAGCTGAGAACCCCGTTGCAGACAACTTGTCTAGGTTAGAAAATGTTCTTGATAACCCAGTACCTATAGATGATAGCTTTCCTGATGAACAATTAGCTATCATAAATGCTTCTCGTACTGCTCCATGGTATGATGATTATGCTAATTACATTGTTGCTAAATTTATACCACGTAGTTTCACATACTAGCAAAAGAAAAAGGTTTTCTATGATTTAAGACATTACTTCTGGGATGATCCACACCTTTATAATGAAGGAGTAGATGGTGTTATTAGACGTTGTGTACCTGAGCATGAACAGGAACAGATCCTACGCAAGTTTCACTCTGAGGCTTATGGAGGACACCATGCTGGAGATAGAACTGCACATAAGGTATTGCAATCCGGTTTTTATTGGCCTACTCTCTTCAAAGATGCCCGTAAGTTTGTCTTGTCTTGAGGTGAATGTCAAAGAATTGGTAATATTAGTAGACGTCAAGAAATGCCTATGAATTGTTCACTTGTTATTGAACCATTTGATGTTTGGGGCTTCGATTATATGGGACAATTTCCTTCGTCTAATGGGTATACACATATTTTAGTTGTTGATTACGCTACTAAGTGGGTACAAGCTATTCCAACTAGTAGTGCTGATCACAACACCTCTATTAAGATGCTTAAAGAAGTTATTTTCCGAGGTTTGGAGTCCCTAGATACTTAATGACTGATGGTGGTTCACATTTTTGTAACGCCCCGAGACCGATGTGCCAGGTGTCTTCCAATTATTCGCTGTTGTTGCCTTGTCATTGCTTGCGTGTCATGCATTCCATATCATGTCATCATGTGCATTGCATCATCATGTTTTCAAAACTTGCATTAGCCCAGGTCTCCCAGTTCCTTCCGTTCTCCGTTCTGAGCCCAGACACACTCGCACGCGCCCGCGGCATGTCCGAAATGTTATTTTATAAGTGGCCGGAAAATGTTCTCAGAATGGGATGAATGTTGCGTGTGGTCTTATTATAGTGTAGATAGTCTGCCTGTCAAGTTTCATCGCATTCGGAGTTCGTTTGATAGCCCAACCGTTAAACTATAGCGGCAGTATAGTCGGTCAAACGTCGGACGTTTCCGGTCTCCGGAAACAGTTGTCGGGTTGTTTTCCCCCTCTCTCTTCTTAGCCCACCACCACTCACCGTCAGGCCCTACCTAACCCCTCTTTGCGCCGCGCACAGACCTCTCGTGCGCGTCCGAAACTACCCGAACCCGACCCGGACTGTCGCCTCCATTGGGTCCGGAACATCCCCGAACATCTACAAAATGTCTCTGTTTTCTTATTAGGACTTCCTAGCCTATTTATTTTCGACCGTCCGATTACGATCAGAGGGACGAAATATCCCCTAAGCCTAGTCCATCTGCTATATATTCACCGGACCAAATTTTATCCCAACCCTAAAAACTAGGACATTTGTCCTCCCTAGCCGCCGCCACCTATAGGCTCCTCCCTCCTAGGATCAGACGCTGCTGCCATCTATCAAATCCATCCATCCACAGCGCCACCCTCCTCCTCGTTTTCTCAACCAGGCTAACCACCTCCGCCCATCGTTTCAATCCATCAAGCTTGGAACCCCCGCAGACATCCAGCGCGCCCACATGCTCCTTTCTCCCCGATGCCCTTGTCCTCGCCATGGGTTTGGAGCTCACCTTGGTCGCTGATCTGAGCCGCCCCGGGAACTGACGCCGCCGGAGTCCCTCCTCACCTACAAGACCACAGCCGCCCTACCACCTCGTCTCCTTGTCCGACGTGACTCTTGCCTCCACTGCTTCTTCCCCAGGCGCCCGAGGCCTGCCTCTTCTCCCCTCGATCCCGAGTGGATCGTGAAGCTGTCCGAGGCCCTCATCGCCCGACGACCGGCGCCGCTGCGTCGACCACCACCAAGAACCAGCGCCGCCAC
>NC_041385.1:32733361-32737227 GCF_002162155.2 Triticum dicoccoides | reverse complement strand
AATTTTGCTTGTTTGTCGCCGACATCTTCTTACTCTTTTCCGATGTCTTGTGGGCCACAAATGCGGGCCAGTGATCTCTGATCTTCTCATATTTGCCGATGAATTCTGGTGTCTCTTCTTTGTCGACAAACTTTTTCAGCTCATTCTTCCACCTCCTGAATAGGTCTGCCATCTTCTTAAGATCATGAGACTTGATTAATTGCTCTTTAACTGGCTTCTCCGGATCCTGCTCTGGCGGTAGGGTGAAATTTGCCTTCAGCTCAGTCCAAAAATCATCTTTCTGCATATCATTGACATAAGACATCTCAGGGTCTTTGTTCTTAGGCTTATACCATTGGTGGATGCTTATCGGGATCTTGTCTCTAACAAGAACCCCGCACTAAGCAGCAAATGTGTCCTTTGTCCGGATGGGTTCAACCGGTTGGCCGTCGCGCGCGATTGTTGTGATCTCAAACCTTTAATCCAAGCGCAACTTTTTCTTCGGGCCTCGTCTCTTTACCGAAGTTGTGCTCGATCCGGAGGGATAGAAAAAAGAAGAAAGACGAGAGTTAATTAATATGTGTACGTATATACCAAAACAATGAATGCATCAATTAGCTAGTCAGCACAGGATTAACTAATATATATACCTGGCCGGACTCGGTTTGGTCACCGGAGCTGTCATCACGATCTCCTTCTTGCACCGTCATTGGGTCACCTGAGCCATCATAATCATGTCTTTCCTCCTCCATTCTTCGTTCACCGTAGCCTGCTTCTTCACTCTGTTCTTCCATACCATCATTGTCGTTAAGATACGAGAAGATATCACCTCCGGCTAAGATTATTTCCCCCAACACCTCTTCTGCTTCCTCGTCTCGTATGTGCTCCTAGTTTCTCCAAATATTACAACATGGCAATTATTACACAAACATGATAGTAGGTGGATATATTAGTGGCAAATGTAGACCGAGCTTATTCCGGGTTTGGGGTGGCCTCGGCAACACTTCAAGGGTAGGGGCGCGGCGGGAGGGGTAGGAGAACGACATTGTTTTTTCTAGGGTTTGGGTGTCCTCGAGAGTTTGGGTCGAGCGAGAGGGGGTGGCCTCGAGAGAGTTTCTCGGGTAGGGGTGCGGCGGGAGGGGGTAGAAGACCGACATCGTTTTTTCTAGGGTTTGGGTGTCCTCGAGAGTTTTCGTACAAGTTATCACAGTCGAGAGGGGGGTAATATCGACAACGACGACATACATACACGGGAAAATAATGTTATCGGGGGGTATATCGACCCCCCCCCCCACATGTTGAAGTTATCGGGAGGGGGTTATATCGACAACAACGACATACGTACATGGGAAAATGATATTATCGGGGAGGGGGTATATCGACCCCCCCCCTCGTGTTGAAGTTATCGGGAGGGGTATATCGACGACGACAGACCCAATAAAACATAAGAAAACGAAAAAGAAATAAAAAGAGGAGAAGAAGAAAGGAATAGATTGAGATGAAGATCGAAGAAAAAAAAAAGAAGAAAAAAAATAGGAGAAGAAGAAAGGAATAGAGGAGAAGAAGAAAAAATAGAATATTTTCTATTTTTGAAGAAAAAATAGAATATTTTCTATTTTTTCTTCTTCTTCTCTATTCCTTTCTTCTTCTCCTCTTATTTTTCTTCTTTTTTCCTCTTCTTCTCCTTTCTTCCTCTTCTTATTTTCGTTTTTCCTCTCCTTCTTTTTCTTCTTCTTCCTTTCCAATATATAAAACTTTCTTCCTTTTCCTTATTTTACGTTTTCCTCTACACTAACCTAAAATGCACTAACCTTCTTTTTCCACTCCTTTATTTTCTTCTAAATATGAACATATACATAAATTGACAAAAAATATGCATAAAAACATATACATAAATTTTCATATACATATACAATTGTTTTACAAATATGCACATATATATGAACATATACATAATTTGACAAAAAAATACATTTATGAAAAAAATGATATGAACATGTACACACATATATATACATATACACACACATATACAAAAAAATACATTTATGAAAAATGCTATGAAGGGCAGGGCGGCGGCAGCGAATTGCAGGGGCGGCGCGCGGCGGTCGCGCAGGGCAGGGGCGGCGCACGGCGGCAGCGAAGGGCAGGGCGGCGGCGCGGTGGCAGCGCGCAGCGGCCACGGCGGCCAGTACAGGGGGAGGAGCAGGGGAACGGGGCGGCGCTCACAGCGAGGTGGCGTCGGTGACGAGAAGGCTCTTGGTGGACGGTGAAGGCGCCCTCGGGGGCGAGGGCAGGGGCGCGCGGGCTCGGGGACGTCGTCGACGACGGCGACGGCGAGGCACGGTCGGGGGCGACGACAGGGGCGGCGGACGGCGTCGGGGCAGCCTGGCGGCGATGTGCTCGGCGTCGTCGGGGGCAAATGGAGATGAGAAACTGAAATTTTCACAAGTCCTGGTTATATACCAAGAGCATCGGTCCCGGTTCGTGGCACCAACCGGGACCAATGCCCCCTTTAGTCCCGGTTGGTGCCACCAACCGGGACCTAAGGTCAGTTTTCGGCAGCTCGAAGGGCGGGAAGCGGCGGCCTTTTGTCCCGGTTGGTGGCACCAACCGGGACCAAAGGCCCCTGCGCTGCCCGCGTCGCGGCCAAAGTTTAGTCCCACCTTGCTAGTTGAGAGGAGCTCGGAGTGGTTTATAAGCCCCACTGCGGCTACCCTTTCAAACTCCTCTCAAATGCAGGCTTACGGGCCTAATCTCACACTATGCTGCTTGTGGGCCTATTGGGCCTTCTGCGGGCCTGAATCTTGGCCCGGGTTGGGTTTATAGTCGTATTCAGGCCGTGGTGGCCCAATAGGTGGCAGTTTTTTTTAATTTTTTTTCCAGTTTTTTGTTTTGTTTTTTGCATTATTTATTTTCTTTTGTTTTTTGCTTTATTTTTTAATTCTTTTTTGCTTTTAGGTCAGAAAAAATATAAACTTTCTGTTAGTGCCATTACTTTTCAAATTTGAATAGTTAAAATTTGAATTCTTTGAAATTTGTATGAATCACAAGTTTGTGATTAACTTTACTATAAAAATAGTTTTTTTCTAGTTTTTCCTTTTGTTTTTTGCATTATTTATTTTCTTTTGTTTTTTGCTTTGTTTTTTAATTCTTTTTGCTTTTAGGTCAGCAAAATTATAAACTTTCTGTTAGTGCCATTAGTTTTAGAAAAAATATTTTGTTTTTTTGTTTTCTTTGTTGCTTTATTTATTTTATTTTGTTTCTAATTACAAGAAAATACTTATTGTTGCTATTTTTATTTATTTTATTAAAGTTTATGTTTAATTATTTTTCTTTTAAGTCACAAAAATTATAAACTTTCTGTTAGTGCCATTAGTTTTCAAATTTGAATAGTTAAAAGTTGAATTCTTTGAAATTTGTGTGAATCACAAGTTTGTGATTAACTTTACTAAAAAAATGAGCATAGATGCGCCTATAGAGAAAATTCAACCTAAATTCATAATAAATTTCTATGAATTTCAGATAAATTCAGTATGAATTTAGGTCAAATTCCCTGTATAAGGGCATCTATTTTCACTTTGAGAGGAGCTCAACAAGGCAGAGAGGGAGGGGCTTATAAACCGGTGTGAGCGCCCTTCGGTTGGCGAGGTGGGACTAAACTCTGACCGCAACGAGGACCAACCCTTTAGTCCCGGTTTGTGGCACAAGAAGGGACTAATGGTCATGGGCCATGGGCGAGGCGCATTGGTCCCGGTTCGTGCGTTGTTGTGTTCAGCAACTAGTATTTACCAGTTCATTTGGTCACATGAAAACAGAATCGGACGGTGTTGTGTTCAGCAAACATCAGGGAGAGATTCTGCACGCCATGGAAAATGAAAAAAAAA
>NC_041385.1:32729137-32733351 GCF_002162155.2 Triticum dicoccoides | reverse complement strand
ATGGGTGAACTGAGTCAAGGAAGATGTCTGAATGGACCGTGATGGGTGCCGCGGCGTTGTTGTGCTATCAGGGGCGTGTTGTGCTGAATGAACCACGGTGGTAGCCTAAAGATAGTAACTGACAATCTCCTCCGCCGTCTGTGCTGTATTTTTAAACTGGGAAACAGGAAGAAGAAAAGCCAAATGCTGCAGCTGTTACTAATAGAGTTTGTGGTAGACGTGTTACAAAAAGAGTTTGTGGTAGACAGCTCGAAACGCCAAACAAATGTATTCATAGGTGGTGAAGAGCTGCCATAAAAGAGAACAAGAGCACCTACAAGGCTAAAGCTCTAGTGCGGATATCAAGGAGAAGCTGAAGTGTTTCTTTGAAGGAGGACCAGAGCTCCTACAAGGCTAGAACTCTAGTTTTCGAGATCAATGAGAAAAATTCTTATTTTTCTGGCATGAGCGGTAGGAGTATCAAGTACTCCCCTCCGTCCCAAAATATAAGAACATTTTTTACCCTAGCATAGTGTCAAAAACTTTATTATATTTTGGGAAGGAGGGAGTACTTCACAATTTTGTTGCATAAAAGAGACCAAAAAATTGTTGGATGAGAATTTCCTTTTTGTTGCAATGGATTTATAAATTTGGAGCGTAAGTTTAATCTGGTTTGTAGTTGGATGGTTGTCGGCTAGAATAGCGGTAAACAGCAGACTACCAATCTTATTCATCCTTATTGTTACATTGAGAGAAGTAAATTTGACCATGAAATCATCAACAGAAGAAGCAGCTAACAAACATGCATGCACAATGAAAGAAGCAGCTAACAAACATGCATGCACAATAAAGATAGGGGTTGTCCAAATTAACAATAGTGCGGACGTCTAAATTGGTTCACACGGTAGGATCAATCATTGATGGTCTGGAGCAAGGGCTAGTCATCCATCTTGACGTAGATGCCAAGCGCGTCAAGGAGGCCTCCGGAACGCCCGTGGAAGACGATGATTTGGCCGGCCGCCGCAGGCAACTCGAACGGCGGGCCTTTCCTTGTCCCGTATGGTCCGAAGGAGCGCCGGTTGCCAACTAAATTAAGCGCTCCGACAAGGAAAGAGCCACCGAACTCGCCCACATGCCCTTTCATACCGGTGAGGTATTCATCCGGATCCAAACAGATCTGCACATGCCAAAAACAAAATAACAGATACATGAAGTGCTAATTTTCCTAGGCGCATTTTGAATGATTCAATTCAAAAGTTGTACGTTCATTGGAATGGCATGGCATCCCCTTCAGAAAAGATCTATCAAAGAATAATGTGATGAATGGAGTAGGTCTTAATTAGGAGTATCACCTCTGAGCGTTGTCGACCCTCAGGTTTCCCCCAGTGCTCGGTCTGCTCAATCTGGCCATCCCGCTCGTACGAAACCGAGATTGCGTCGACTGCGCCTGCATGCCACAGGATCACCTTGACGATGCGGTCGACGCCGCGCACGTCCATCTTCCACACGTCGCCACCAGGGCCACCACAAGGACCCATCTTGAGAACCCGCCCCCGAGAGCACAACACAAGAAAGTAGTATCACGCGAGATCATTCAGATGGAGAAATTGCCAGATACATGGAACCACGTATATAAATCACTAAAAAAAATGGCGCGCTATAGAAAATAGCGTGGCCCCTGAAAATATGCTATTAGCGTGCTATAGCGCGCTATAACATGCTATTAGCGAGGCATTGTACATTAATTTTTTTAGTGAGACCATTCTCCATATGCTATAGCGTGCTATTAGCGCTGCTATAGCACGCTATTTTTTTCGGTGATATAAATGCTAGCTAGGATGCACGCATTACCTTTGCTTTTACGGCCTTCTCGCGCTTGTCCTCAGTGGCTTTCCCCTTGCTGCGATGGTCGCCGATGCTGACCGTGATTGTGGCGGGGGCGCCACTGGTGATCTCCGGCAGAACAACCGCGAAGGGGCCCGCCGGTAAACATGCGACTTGCTGGAGCGGGATCACTGCTGACGATCCTGCCGGCATGCAGATCGCGGTGGCCGACAACGATCTGGCCTGCGGGATGCTGCCGTGATCCTCTTGCTTCGGCTCCTTCACTTTGACGGTCACCTTGCTACCGGCCTTCTCTATCTTCTTGTGGATGGACGTTTCCACTACCAGCTCCACGAGCTGGCGATGGTGAATTGGTGATGGGGAAGCTAGCAGCTAGCTAGGACCAAATATATACTGAGGCTTTTCGGTTCGTCTTCCATACCATGTTCATTTAAGACTTGAGACCGGGGATGCCATGCGGGAGGCTTCTGGCTTTCATCGATCGATCTGTTCCGATTCCCAGGAAACCAGAGTTTAAGTGAGCGTGCAATTTAATGGGTCACTAAGTTTGCTGATTTATTTTATTTTGCCGCAAAATAAAATGAAGAGTCACTAGTCCTCCCCTTCTTCTTCTGAGAAAATCGACCTCGGCCGAATAGAATTTCAAGCGACTTACAAATAGCAAACGCAAGCCAGTGTTCACAAAAGAGTGGTAGTACTACCCCATTGATCGTTTGTTTCGACTTCCGCCCTTTTACACCCTTAAAAACCAGACTCCGGAGCATGGAATTTGGTTGGTGAGTGTGACAATCTTTGCAATGTAAGGTTTAAAAAAACTTTTCAATGATCAGTGATTGTAATCGTCGCTAGACGGTCTACAAATCTGGATGTAATTTTCTTTGCTTATGCTACCATGAGAAAGTTAAGTAATAATATAGATGCATCGGTACAATTTAAATAACCAAGCATGCGGAAATGAACCACGCGATGAGAAAGTTAAGTTGCATACAAGACATAGTTGTTGGAAATAATCATCATCATCAATAGAGATAATAAGCAAAGCCTCACCCACACGCCTCCTTGCCACCACATCACACAACGACACGGACAAGTGAGGTGTACTTATTCAGTCTAGTCAAGATCATCATCATCATCATCATGACACCATATGATCTTGCTTCCTCCCCGCATCTTAATTTCCTCATTGATCTGAGTTACGAGGTGACCGTAATTACTTTGCTTGTACTCCCTCTGTAAATAAATATAAGATGTTTTAGGTCACTAAGGGAATAAGCGTCGGTACATACCTGCGGCATCAGCCAAGTAGCCATTCACCCACGCATCCGGCGACGTGTCCATGGTGCAGCAATCAGAATTCAGAACAACCGCAACCAGCAGCGCCTGAGGGGAGGACAGCGATCCGGTCTTTTACTGAGCCTGTTTTTTTCCTCGTTGATTTATGTTCAGAGATGCTAATAATGTAAGCTTAATATAGTGGGGCATGCACTGATGTGCTGCGTAGGTCCGTGGTGATCATAGTCATAGTGTCATGCTTTGCCTGCTGAAAGTCTGATTAGAAATGCTGCAGAGTGGTCGGTTATTGTCACGTGGTACTTGCAGGCTTCCAGCGTGCCAAGATTACGACCTCCATGAAGCCATTGCATACTGGACGAACGGAAGACTCCAAAGGAAGAGGGGCATCAGCCATTGCTGTTGAAGGTATCTCCAATCCGCAGGGAAGCTCTTGGAGAGATGCTGCCGACACTGACATACATCACGGATGCCCTATATATAAGTAAATAGGCTGTCTCCACTAATATATTTCTCTCCACATGCAAATATGTGATCACAATAGTCAACCAAAGGGTCACCTTAGTTTGCAACCATGCATGGGAAGAAGCACATGCATTTTCATTTCATTACTCAACTTATATACTTACAAAATAGTTTAGAACTATACAATAATCATATGTACTTTCAGGGTCAATTCCCAAATTATCAATCATAATATTCATGTTCGATACACCTGAATTTCATTCAAATATATTACAACCCTGAGCAGCAATATATGTGGTGCCATCTTATTCAACTGAAACCACTAAACATTGTTGAAACTAAGTAACTTCTTGACTCTACACATCCTCATGACACCGTGCCACCCAACGCCGAGTGTGGTCAGCCCCGCGGCGATGGCGAGTACCCTCCACCTGGCCACCACACACACGTAGGCGAGGAACGATAATGGCACGATGCACATGACCACAAGTGCGGGAACTGGTAGCGGCACGCGGTAGGGACGTTTCAGTGCAGGATGCCTAACTCGGAGCCATAGAAAGGATGCGAACTCAAGCAACGTGCCGAGGCCATACATGAAGTTGGATGTTGCTATGACGTCGTCGAACCCAAGGAAG
>NC_041385.1:32718217-32728659 GCF_002162155.2 Triticum dicoccoides | reverse complement strand
AGACGGCGATCGTTATGACGGTCGATGCGGTGATGGCAACCCATGGGGTCCTAGTGCGGGCGCCGCGATGGGAGAAGATGGTCGGGAGGAGGCCCAGGTCCGCCATGCCGAGGAGCTGAAATGCACCGCTGCTCATCTGGGCCTCAAACATGCCTATGGAGGAGATCACTGCGCTAGCCCCCGTCCAGTACTTTAGCCATGGTCCCCCGATGATGCCTGTTTAGACATAGCAAAGTCTAAATCAGTAGAGAAATAAGTATTAGATAAAAGGACTTGGTTGAGACCTACATTGGTCGCCTCGATTGGCCTGGATTGATTATAGCACATACATGCATGCCATTTTTTCTGCCTCGAATATTCACCCGAGGAGAGAGCACCCCGCATCTATTATGTTAAGTTTTGTTGGTTATATAGCAGTTCACAATTTTGGAAAACTACAAGATAACCCTCACATTGTCATGAGAATACATGCATGTATTTGCATGACTTATGAAGATTACTGAGATGGTAGGCTGGTTGTGTGGCAAACATAGATGACCTATTGATGTGGATAGGTTGCGTGAATAGAAAAAAAAACATGTATTGAGTTGCATATATTATAGAACAGAAGATATATACTTGAAGGCAATGGGGTTTTTCTTTAGAATGGACAGTGTACCACCTTTTCTTTTGACGAAGGGTGTTTAACTAATTTGTAGTAAAGCACCAAGGGAATACAAACAAATGATCACACTCTATACCTCTCCACGGTTAGGACACACGCGCGCGCGCGCGCACACACACACACACGCACGCGCACGCACGCACACACGCGCGCGCGCACACACACAAAAAGGAAAAAATGTAAAAAAAAATAAACAGCAACATTCATCCTTGTCGATCAACTACTAACCCAAAGAACAAAATGCAAGCACACATGATCCGAATATGGACACAACCATGCATGCACCAACGAAAACATATCGTGGAGCATAGGCTCATGGGCACCCCCTTATCTAGCCATCCAATTCTGCATCACAATTCGTGCAAAAACTTTTCTCTTTTTTATTTCTCCCATATAGTTCAATATATGAACTTCAAACTTTTCAGCACAACAAAACATTCTAACTAGAATGTGAGAAAAAAAGTTTCAGATTTTTTCGTGCATCATAAATACTAAAAATAAGTTTTTTTAATTAAACAAATCTCATTTTCTGTAGTAACAAAAAAATCTGAAAGTTTTATTCCATATGTAGTAAGAATGTTTTGTTGTCCTGAAAAGTTTGAAGTTCATATGTTGTTTTGCTTCGAAGCAACAAAAAAGAAAAAGTTTAATATACTAAGTTAGTTGTGTAGTACAGATCTTAAAGCAACATTGGAGGATAAGGATAAGAGGTGTTCAGAAACACGAGCTCAGAAAATCCACATCCCATGCACCACTCAAGCAGCCCAGCCGCTAAGACAACACTGCATAGATGCGTGTCACAGTATGAGAGAAGACGGTACTACTAAAATCCCATATTGGACATGCTCTTGGTGATCCCTTGCCTCCGACCCAAGTGCATGCTGGTCTAAATTTGGGCATGGAGACCGACTACGTGACGATACGCCAGGACCCATCAGTACGCTGCCATGGTCGCGATCTGCTGCCACCAGCTCCGTCGAGCAACCATGGTCCGGCCACCAGCACCTCCGGGCAGCGACAATGTCACTTATGCACACTACCTGTACAACACCAAACTGCAGCGATGAACCACCATTACCCGTCGCTGTGTGCCATCTCCATATCCCTGTCTGATGTATGGGTTCTAGTTGAAGATGTCCCTCCTACAACGCGTGCCACGGCGTTTCTGATGGCTTTTGGGGTGCTCATCGGCAAGCCGATTGAGGTTGATCAAGACTCTCTGGCTATCCTCGGGCCGGTCCGTTTGCGGGTATGGTGTGTGGATCCCCTGTGTATTCGTGGTTCCATTGATGTCTTCCCTTCGGCTGGTGGCTTTGGCTCAGGGTTCGGGTGGAGGGTGCTTCGGGCCCGGTGTCACCCCCACCTCCTCCCCCGCCCCCGGCCTCTGGAAATGATGACAAGAGCAAAGATGGGGATGGCTGCCCGGACAATTCTATGCATGGCTCTGATCACCGCTTTACCCAGTCGGAGTGGGACGAGCTCTCTCCTGAAGACCAGGATATGCTGAAGGAGAATGCTCCGGCGGTCGGGGGGCAAATGGCTTGCAGGCGGACTTGATTGGAGGGGAGGCTACTTCTGGTGGGGCTAAGGGTACACCTTTCTCGACGGTGTGCTCTAATCTCCCTGCCCGTCCTGCATCTCCTTCCCTCTCTGGCATTGAAGACTTGCCTCCGGCTAGCCCCTTTCCCTCCAAGAAGAAGAAGTCATCCGTCAAGAAATTCTCCGCTAAGAGCAGGGCTTCTGGGGACTCAAAGCAGTCTGCGGATGGGCTCTGTCGCAGGCTCGATGCTGACTTGGGTACGGCCTCGGGCCCGTCTTCTGTTGCGGCGTCTCCCCGCCGTGTTCGGCCTGAGCCAGTGCGCTCGCCCGCGTCCACGGCTCGTAAAAGTGGTCGCGTCTCCAACAGCGGTGAGAAGGTGGCTGATCGGGCTGCTCGGCGCGCTGCGGCTAGGGACCTGCCTCCTTTAGGTTCGCGTCTAGTCCCCTCCTCCTCTTTTCCCAATGTTCATTCTCCTGTTCGTCTAGTGCTCCCGTCCCAATCTGATGATCATTTGCTTAATATATTAGATGATGTGGACATTTGCTTAGATGCTAGTTTGGGTTCTCCCGCTTCTCTACTTGCTGTTATTAGGGCTAATGAAGTAGCTCAGGCTGACATTGCAAAAGCCAAGGAGGCTGGGGGGGATCGAGTGCCCCACTGGTTGTGGCCGGTGGGGTTGAGGGGGGAGATGATAGGAGTCAAGCTTCCCCGGTTGTATCTAAACGTGGGGCTGGGAAACGTGCTAAATCCTGCAAGGCTCCGAGCAGGTTGAGTCTTAGAATCAAAAACCTTACTTTCCGGTGAAGGCTCTTTTTTGGAACATAAGAGGTTTCAACGCTAGGGGGCGCAGGGACCATCTAAAAGACTTGGTTCGTTCTGAAAATGTTGATTTTATTGGCCTTGTCGAGACTCTCAAACCCTCCTTCTCCCCTAGTGAACTCTCGGCCGTTGCTAGGATAGATAGATTTAATTGGAATTTTGTGGCCCCTCACGGTCACTCGGGTGGTATTCTTCTTGGCTCCAAAAAAGATGTTTTTGATTTTGTCGCTTTTGATCATGGCATTTTTTGGGCTAGCACAGTGGTTTCTCTCAGATCCCTTAACTCTTTACTTGAAATCATGGTGATTTATGGTCCGGCTGATCATTCTATGTCCTATATCTTTCTGGATGAACTTAGTAATAAAATTGATTCATGTCAGCTGCCACTTTTGATTGGAGGCGATTTCAACTTGATGCGATACCCGTCGGCTAAAGGTTCTTCTAATTTTTCGTGGCCTCTGGTAGATGCTTTCAATGCTTTCATTAGGGACACGGCTATCCGCGAAATCCCTAGGGTTGGGGCCCATTTCACCTGGACGAATCACCAAATCTCTCCCATCCGCTCTGTACTTGATCGGGTTTTCGTGTGTCCTAGTTGGGATTTGCTATTCCCCCGTGTCAGCCTCAGAGCCCTAGCTATAGTGGGATCTGATCACTCCCCCCTGATTCTAGATGATGGTACTCGTTCAGTTGCCTTTCCGAGGTTTCAGTTTGATGCTTCGTGGCTCCAAGTGGAGGCTTTCGCCGATTTGATTGCGCAAAAGATTTTGGTCTTCCTGTCTTCTAACCGACGATCTTTTGGCCCGATGGACGACTGGCTTCAATGTTCCTATTTTCTCCGTAGATTCCTTAGAGGCTGGTCTAAAAACCATTATGGTGAGTCAAGGCAGGACAAAGCTAGGTTGGCTGCTCAAATTGAGGTGCTTGATGATCGTGCGGATAATCATGGGCTCTCCGCGGCCGAATGGCAGATCCGCTACGGCCTTGAAGAGGCTCTTCTGTGTATTCATCGTTAGGAGGAAGTATACTGGAAGCAAAGAGGCACTATTAACTGGACCTTAAAGGGTGACTCGCCCACGGCTTATTTTTTTGCCATTGCGAACGGTAGACGTCGGAGATGCCTGATTGATAGTCTCCTTATCGAGGGCGTCAGGGTTTCTGATCAGTCTGTGATTATGCAGCACGTGGTCCACTTCTTTTCTAACCTCCTATCTGCTAAACCTGAGTTGGGATTCAGGTTGGCTTCGTCCTATTGGTCCTCCCTCGATCAGGTGTCGAGTTCTGAAAATGAGAGTCTGATGATTGCCCCCTCCGAAGAGGAGATATTCGAAGTGATTCGATCGGCCAACTCTAATGCGGCTTCCGGGCCTGACGGAATCTCCATCCCCTTCTTTCGGCAATTCTGGCCTTAGTTAAAAGGCATCATTCAGGCTATTACACAAGGTTTTTGGCTGGGTACTGTTGACATCTCTAGACTGAATTACGCGGTACTCACTATCATCCCTAAGGTCAAAGGTGCTGACTTGATTTCCCAGTTTAGGCCCATTGCTTTAATTAATAACTTCGCGAAGATTCCGTCTAAGGGTATGGTAACTAGGGTCTCTCCGATCGCCCATCGTGTCATTAGTTCTTTTCAATCTGCGTTCATAAAGGGGAGATTTATTTTGGATGGGGTGATTTGCTTGCATGAGATAGTCCATGACCTGCGGACCAAGGGCACTAAGGTTGTGGTGCTTAAGCTTGACTTCGAAAAGGCATATGATTCGGTTAGTTGGAATTTACTTTGACAAGTTCTTCTTGCTAAGGGATTCGAAGGTGCGGTGGTTCATCGTCTTATGCAGCTTGTCTCGGGTGGGCATACGGCTGTGGCGGTGAATGGTCAGACTAGTAATTTCTTTGCTAATGGTAGGGGTCTTAGACAAGGGGATCCGACATCCCCGTTGCTCTTCAATTTCGTTGCGAACGCCCTCTCCCGTATCTTGTCTCGAGCAGCCTCTGCAGGGCACATTACGCCTGTTAGCTCTCATCTTCTCCCCAATGGCATCACCCACCTGCAATACGCGGATGACACCATTATTATGGTTGAACTTAATGAGGACAGCCTCACGAACTTGAAATTCCCCCTCTTATGCTTCGAAGCGCTTTCGGGTCTTAAAATCAATTTTTCGAAGAGCGAAGTTATTCTGACTGGGGTGCATGATTCGGAAGCTCAAAGAGTGGATCATCTTCTCAATTGCTCTCTAGGGTCTTATCCTCTCAAATACCTGGGCCTACCAATCTCCCCTCTCAAGCTCTTGGCTAAAGACTTTGCCCCGGCAGTTACTAAAGTAGGAAATGGAGTTTTGCCGTGGAGAGGCCGGTATAATTCCCAGGCGGGCAAGGTTGCCCTTACTAATGCGTGCCTCTCCTCCCTTCCGATGTTTCTCATGGGCTTCTACCTCTTGTCCGGAGGGACTCACGCTGGCTTCGACAAGCATAGGGGTGCTTTCTATTGGAACTCCTCTGATAATAAGCGTAAATATAGGATGGTGAAGTGGGACCTGATCTGCAGACCTAAGAGCATGGGGGCCTAGGCATCATTAATACTTTGGTCACGAACAAGTGCCTCATGATAAAATGGTGGTGGAAGATTATGTTCCTCGAGGAGCGTCCCACATGGCTATCTATTCTCAAAGCTAAATACTTCCCCTCTTCGAGCCCTATGTTCGCCTCCTCTTCTGGTGGCTCTCAGTTCTGGCGCCAGCTCGTTAAAGTTCGACCAATCTTCCAATCCCTTGTTAAATTTGTAGTTCGGAATGGTAAATCCACTCGTTTCTGGTTAGACTGGTGGGTATGGGATACCACGCTTGCGGTGGCATACCCGACCTTGTTCTCGTATTGTGCTGATCCCGAGATCTCTATCTTTGAGCTCTCGGCTGACGACTGGGTCCTTGATTTCCGGCGTTCACTTTCTCCTGTGGAGTTGGATGATTGGCAACGTCTTACTGCCTGCTTCCCCTTGATCTTGAAGGAAGATGGCCCGGTGGTCTGGCCTCATTCTGCCTCGGGGCGTTTCTCAGTTAAATCTGCATACTCTAAACTTATCCCGGGTGCCTGCACAGCCAAATTCAAGGATATTTGGCCAGCTCGTATTCCTCCTAAGAGAATTTTTTTTCTGTGGCAAGCTTTCCGGCGAAAACTCCCTCGGTCGATCAAATTAAGAAGAGGAACGGGCCGGGCTCTGATAGATGTGCGCTGTGTGGGGCTCTTGAAAACTCCGAGCATATATTTTTTCATTGCTCTTTGGCTAAATTTATCTCGAGTTGCATTAGTCTTTGGCTTCATGTTAATTGGCATCCTTCCTCTTTTGAGGATATGCGGCGTTGTGTTAATTCTTTAGAAGGCCGGTCTAAGCGGGTTTTCTGGGTTGGCTGGGCAGCGATCAGTTGGTCGCTGTGGACCACTAGAAACAAGTTCACTATCGAACACATTTTCCCGGCTAACCTCGTGATTTGCTTATTTAAAGCCAATGTCTTTTTGCAACAGTGGAGATCATTGACTAAGGAAGGGGACCTAGAGGCTTTCAACGACATGTTATCTAAGATGAGATCTACGACGGCTTCCCTGCTGCGGCGCTCTAGGAGGATGGCTTAATGACCGGTTCTTATGGACTATTTGCTGGCCTGCGTGCCATGTATGGCTGGTTGCCATGTACTCGCACTTTTTAAACTCTGTTTTGCTCGGCTTATGTGTTGCATTGAGGGCCGGTGTTGTGACTCTGTCTGGTGGTTTTATTTATAAACTCGGGCGCATGTCTTTTATCTAAAAAATCTCCATATCCTAGTCATCCAAATCACGACAACGGAGGGACAATGAAATGACTGTTGTAGCGCAAACCTCCTAGCAACCACGGGTCTTTTCAACCAAAACCCTCTCCAACAAGACAACAAGATGCCCGTAGGAGGGTAGACCACTGCACAGTCGATGTCATCGTCCAGCCCAAGGGAATCGGGTGCTACGGGTTAATGTAGCCTATGTTCAGCTAGATGGCACATAGCCAAGTTGTACCCTCACCACTGTTGTACCTTGTACTCCCTCTGTAGTCAAACTTCATAAAGTTTGATCAAGTTTACAGAAAATAATATAAATATCTTTCAAAAAATTATATCATGTGAAAGTACAATCAATACTGAATCTATTGGTATTGATTTGTTCTTGTATATGTTAACTTTTTTTTTACAAACTTTGTCAAAGTTTGACTTTGATCAAAACTAATACGTGGATAAATAAAACAGTTTTGCTAGAACTCATCTATATGAGATATAATTTGGTCTCATTCACCTTTTATAGCCATTGGATGTGATGCTATAAGATGCGTGTGTGCTGACGTGGGTTGTATCTGTTCTTGTTTGCAAAGTGAATGAGACCAAATTATATCTCATCTAGATGAGTTCTACGTACTCCCTAAATAAAAACGAAGGAGTATCTCTTCTACTTCACCCGTGCAGCCAGTTTTGCCTCCGGCCGACACCTCTAGAGACTCTCCTTCTCCTTATCGGTAACAATTACTCCATCACCCTCCTCTGATGGGTGAAGCGAAGACCTTGCTGCCACTGTCACCCACCATCATTCTACCACCATTATTAATCCAGTTTTGTTGGATCCAAGACGGAACACGTGAACAGAGGCACTAAGGTGATGTTTATCTCCCCATCAGACAAAGGTGATGTCTAATCTCCTTAAATAATTTCTGGCTGACCACCATACAAAAATTTCTCCAGCTTCTTTTTCACTGCTCATGTCAAATTGCATGATATTGTGGCGTTTGTTTCAAATGGGCATGACCTATGATGTGATTGTGATGTGGGGGCTTGATAGGCATGGTGTGAAGTGTGGTGTGGGCCGGGAAAATGCTTTCTTTTGGGATCTTAGACTGCCAGGTGTTTCATGTCTCCACAAGGCCTTAATATACTCCAAACTGAAAGCTACAGTACCACTCTGTCAGTGAGAGCAACATGCATGGTGCATGCATCTCTTAATAATCTCCTCAATTAGTGAAATGATTTGAGAGCGAGTGATGGTAGCCAGTTTAATGGCGAATCACGTAAGGTCATAAGCCTTTGTACGTACCTGCGGCATCTGCCAGGTAGCCGTTCACCCACGCATCCGGTGATGCGTCCGTGGCGCCGATCGCGGCCATGAGCGGCAACAGGTAGCTGACGGCGATGAGAACGACCGCCGCCGCCAGGGCCCGCGGGAACGTCCGCCCCGGCCGCTCTACCTCGCCGGCCATGGTGCTCGCGCTGTCCCAGTAGTTGAGGTTCCAGTACAAGGTGTTGAAGAAGAGCCTCCAGTCCTTCTTCCTCCCCTCCACCTGCGACGCCCACCGGCGCGGCCGTAACTTGGGCACCGCCATCGCCGTCATCAGCACGAACGGGGCCAGCGACACCACCCCGAGCACCATGGCGCCCCACCCAACGACGCTCAGGCCGGCGTAGTTCAACAAGGAGAGGAGCAGCGTCATGCCGATCACCGCGCCCGTGCGCGCCCTGCCGGGCTCCGCGATCGCGGGGGCCACGCCGCCGAGGTAGTCGGCGACGAGGGCCGGGTAGGCGGCGATGTTGATGGTGATGCTGAGGTACTTCCACGTGCCAAGAAGCGAACCTGCGAGCGGGCCGAAGGCATGGTCCGCCCACAGAACGAAGCCGCCGTTGCCCGGGAAGGCGGCAGCGAGCTCGGCGGTGACGAGCGACTCCGGGATACCCCACGCTAGGGGAAAGATGAGGAAGCCGAGCAGAGTGAAGAGCGGCCCCGCCGCGCGGACCGCCTTCTCGGAGCCATACGGACCGCCCGCCACCTCGAAGTAGATGAGGAAGACGAGCGGAATTAGACTGATCTTGCGCTGGTGGTGGGACTCGGACTCCGTCGAGCCACCGCCTTGTTGCACGGTGCCAAGCTGCAGCTGTTGCTCTTCTTGCGCGACGGTGCCATGCAGTTGTTGTTGTTGTTGTTGTTGCTGTTGTTCCTGGCTCGGTATCAGTGATGATTGTATGGTCATTACAATTTCTTGGTTCATGGTGAGCTTGCTCGCTCCGTCGCTCGCTCGCTAGAGTGCTGCGGAAGAACAAGCTAGCTAGCTAACGCACATGCCCAATTATTCGTGTGAGCGTTGTGCTATATAAAACTTGAGGAATTGAAAGAGAAAAGGATAAGAATTTTACCCATGAGCATGGGTTACCATAGCCCATGGGTATCCGGTCCTAACGAGTAGGGTATTTTTTGCCCATCGGTATGCCCAAACCCTATCCGACTATCTCATATGTAGGCCATATGTGTCATAAACCCCAAGCTAACGAGTCTTCACAAATAAACTGAAGTCCAAAACGACAATATGACAGTCCATTTGCACCTCCTACTCCATGATCCAAAGGCCGGTGGAGCTCTCCCATCTGACAGTGTGGGCTCTGCTTGTCATGCTTTCCCAGTTGTACCATGCTCCATTCTCTCCTCTTCTCGATCACCAATTTCCCAACCATAGGAATAACTCATTGGTGCCTCCACCACACAAAAGGAGCTGGCAACTACGCCGCTACCCTTCTTTGTTGTTGCATTGATACGCCTAATGGGTACCCATCGGACATGGATACCATTTGGTACATGCACAGACATGTTTTGCACCCGATGGGTAGGGCATGGGTAGGATTTATGCCATGAGAAACATGGGTATATGTAGACCCGGGCATGGAAAGCCCAACCCGGTTAGCCCAGCCCAAAAGCCCGACATTCAGGCCGGGCTCGAACTCAGCTTATTCGTCTGAAGCCCGGCCCAAAAGCCCAAAAATAAGACCAAACATGGCAGAAATCATTATTTTATGAAAAATATAGGTATAATATATGTTAAATATCCCTACAATCATTACTTTAATTTAAAGGGGACTGTTCATGTGGTTCGGCCAGGCCGGGCCAGGCTCATGCTTGAGATTTGAGGTCAAGCTTTACAAAGCTCAGCCCAAACCACCCGACACGACGAATGCCCAGATTTAGGTATGTGTGTGGGATTTTTGTATCCGCATCATGGATTTGATGGCTACACAACGGTCATTATGCCCCTCATTGATGGCTTCTGCAAACAATTAAGGGAACGGCTACGTCGTAAAATATACCATCATAAAATTGTAGTCCTCCGTAAACGGCAGGTAGAAGCAATTTTCATCCAATCCAATATCAGCACGCAAACCCCTAGTGTCAAAATAGTTGGCCCACTCCATTTGCTACGTTGACGATGACAAATCTTTAGACCATATTCAAATTACTATAAGTAAAAAAATACGTTCAAGGGAAAAATTAGCATGACCTTTCTAAAAATTGGACGTATTGAGTGCCAGAAATTTGACAAAATTGAAAATGAATCAATGTTTTGCCAAAATGTTGGCACTCATT
>NC_041385.1:32666271-32717848 GCF_002162155.2 Triticum dicoccoides | reverse complement strand
CGACCTGTGTAATTCCCTTCAACACGATGGCAAGAACCATTTCTTTTGTATTTCAGCATCAACAATTGACAACATAAAATCACAAGCATAACAAATACTCCCTCTGTTTCTAAATATAAGTCTTTTTAGATTCGAATATAGACTACATACGGAGCAAAATAGAGTGAATATAGAATCTAGAATATGTCTGTATACATTCGTATGTAGTATATATTGGAATCTCTAAAAAATACTTATATTTAGGAACGGAGGGAATATATATGACAACAATTCAATGAACAAGTGCATGCATGCCTATCAATAATATGTAATGAACAAATCAACAAATTGTGTCATCGGTTTTCATATATAGAAACATATATTGTTAGCACTTAGTAATAGAAAATGAAATGATCTACCTCTCCCTTCCATGTGGTTATCGATTTATCATGTCTAAACATGATGTGTTTGTTGCCCCTCTAGTGAAAATAACTATTAACTAATGACACCCGAGAATTTGGTTTTAAACCATGTTAGTCCTAGGCGGCCTGGTTAGGTATTTTGGCATATCTATGTTTGCATGCCAATCTAACTTCAAAATATTTTATAAGTTAGGGGTTATTTGACATACTGATCTTTTAGTTTGTAGTTTTATGTGTAGCCATCAAATCCAAGAGGAAGCTACCTAAGGTCCTAGCCGTGTCGATGGGGATGGGATGCGGGGGTCTAGGGAGGTCCTCTGACCAACCGAGTCGCCCTCGAATCACCTTCGCCCTCTCGTTCATCATCAGCTGTCGCCATGGGCCACTCCTTCACCATGTGGTACAAGAGCCTCACACCTGCGCACCACGCCCAAATTGCAGCGAAGGTCTGCAACACGGTGGCCCAGCACCAGCCACGCGTTGGCAGAGGCCAACCTTTGAGCTCTCCGGAACGCTTGAAGGATATGGAGGAGGGCGACCCCATGGAGAAGCGTCATGCGTCAGCATCGCAGGTGGAAGTGGAACATGCACCTGCTCCGGTTGAAGAGCCGTTGGTGTCTGAGTTCAGCATGCTTCAGCCAGGCAACACTATGATCGGGTGTTGGCGGAGGCAGATGACAAGGAGCAGGCACCCTCATCGCCCGAGGAGTCACCAATGTCCGTGCTCAGGATCCCACTGGTCAGCTCTTGGAGGAGCTTCGACAGACAAAGGAACAACTAAAGGTGGAGCCTGCGTCCGAAGCTGTCATCGTGGCAATGGTGGGGGCAGACTTCCTGACCGATCATCGACATCGGGCCATGTACGAGCCTGTGCACACCGCCGTGCCATCCTGACCAACTTCAACAACAACGCGGGCGCGGGACCGTCCTGCGCGGAGGCCGACGAGCAATCCTCGGTTGGGGATGAGTAGAGTAGGATTTATTATTAGTTGTTTTTAGGTCTTTTGCTATGTAGGAACTATTCCGAAAAAATCAATGAAATTCAGTGTCCAATTTTATTTTGTGATTCTTGTTGGATAGCTGGCGCCATGCTCGTTGTCCGCGGACACGTTGTCTGAAATTGATAAATACAGTACCAAGGACATGTTAACTTGATAGAAGCACAACTAAAACATAGCCCCTAAAAATAAACTAACATCATATTGTAGGTTGTCATGTCATAAGTTAATATCAGACTTTGCACGTAATTAAGCTAAAACATAATTCAATATAATCAGTCAGGAAGGCTTAGAAAAATGGTTTGAGCAATTTAAGAACTATTCGCCGATGCTTTGAAAAGAGGTTTCTGAGTGTCAAAGAAGGTTTCATATAGTTCGCCCAACCTTTCGGTTGCATTTGGCCTTTGCATCATGGGCGCAATGGATCACTTAGTTTAGTATATAAAAGGCCCGGGTTCCATACGCCACCAGAGTGGGGGTTGGAGACGGTCCAGAGCAATCTCATTCCGAGTCTCCATCTAGAATTATTTCATATGTTAAGAAGCACAATGCTTTGAAATAGAATAGGCATTGCTTCCACGTACCCTACCTACTACAACCCACCCACCCCAAAAGAAATCAGATGCGGGTCGTGGTCAGTTAACCAAAATAACTGATTAAGCAACTCCATCAAGCCACTGGGCTAACTTTCGGTTCGTGCCAGTAGTAGGGGAACCCTACATATAGACAAAAAGTCTGGTTTTCTCCGTTCACTTTTTTTTTCTCCGGGTTACATTAGTTTCTTCGGGTTTTTTATCTTTGTTTTTTCCTTTGGGTTTTTTGGGTTATTTATTTATTTATTATTCTACATTCTTATATACATGCTCAACATTTTTTAACTACTTGTTCAACATTTTTATATACATGATCAACATATTTATAAATACTTCTTCAAAAAAATTCAAATAATAATTCAACATTTTTAATACAATGTTCAACATTATTCAAATACCCGTTAAACATTTTTATATACATGAACAACAGTTTTTCAAATACTTGTTCAACATGTTTCCAATACTCGATCAACATTTTCCAAATACCGGTTCAACATTTTTATATACATGATCAACATTTTTTTTCAAATACTTGTTTAACATTTCTCAAATACTCGTTCAACATTTTTCAAATACCTGTTCAACATTTTTATATAGTTGTTCAACATTTTTAATACTTGTGGAACATTTTTCAAATACTTGTTCAATTTTTTAACATGTTTTTAAGAGTGTTTTTTGCAATATATATATTTATAATATTTGAAAGTATAAACAAAGGTAAGAAAAACAAAGCAAAACACGAAAACAAAAAACGTGAAAAAAAAAGTGGCTGGTGTTGCCCGCGCGCGTGGGCCGGCCCAACTGGTGGTTCGCTTCGGCGAGGGGTTCACTCATGTGTGGCTTAATGCGAATGCGAAACATAGGGGCGCCCTTCAGTCTTCTTTTTTTTGCGCACGTCGGGCGTGGGGTCCAACCGCAGGGATCGCGTGAAGGGGACTTCTTATAACCCACCTTTGAGTATGTGCTGTCACCACTTTTTGGTTGGTGCTTAAAGTTAAAACCTCTAAACTATTTGAAAGTTAAGTTCCTATAAAAGAAAAGTAATCAAACGATGAGTTTTTCCTAAATACACAATAAGATTGAGCTTATGCCGTGGGAAACTTGAAACATAAAGCAAAATTATGACTTGATTGGAAAAGAAATTGAATAAACTTCCAAACAGGTTCTTAACCGTATGTCTGTATCCAACAAATAACAGTTGAAAATAAGCAAGTGAATCTATGCCTATGTACACTTATATGATCACAGTAACCCATTCACTTGTTTCAAACTTGAAACAACAACACAAAACGACAAGCTTTGTCAAAAGTGTAGACACATGTTACAATTTTAGTATTTGCCATCATAAAAAAATGCGTTCCAGTGTTTTCCATTTATGTTCGTGAGCAGTTTAAAGCACCAAACGACAAAGATTGCATCATTGAGTAGAACCAAATGGTCATTTAGTGCTTCAGATGCAATTTCATAATGGTGTCACAACTCACAATTTTCACAGCATCAAACATTTGATCGGGAGCCTCCTGGATCAGGAAAACATTCCTACTCTCTGAGAACTCGCATACTGAAGCATGAAAACGAAACACCAAAACAGAATGCACTTCAATGAGACACCAAAACAGAATGCACTTCATCGAAACAACTACGAAGCAGTCTGATATCATGAAGCCCCTAAACATACCGAAAAAGGCTTTCGCCCTGCTTTATAAATAAAGCAAACCACCACAGAGCACACATACAGAGTCAAGTCCACACACACACACCCAAGTCTCACAACACAGTACATAGGTTCTGCTGAGGGCACAGCTCAACAAGCCCAGAAAAATAAAAACAACAACAGAACGCGCCAGACGAAGATAGCGCCCCTAAACATATACAAGTCCTGAACCCAAAACAGTGAAAGCCGTGAGTCAGAGCAGTCCACACCAAACCTTGCGCCTTCATACACCCTGTACTAGCTTCAGATAAATGGGCTCGTGCACCTTTATTTTAGTAGGATCATGAATGCAGAACCTAAGCGGGATACCCTTTCCATCATCAGGTACCTCATCCTTGGGCAGAATTAGGTTGTATCCCTTTGGTAGCCCATCAGACAGCGATGAGCTTCGTATCTTGTACGTTGAACTCTGATAATAGCCAGTTGTAAAGCAACTGTAGGACATTTGACATTTGAACTTGGAGTTTGTACCTTTAGGTTGGATGCAGACAACAGAGATGGCATGCCCGACTGGCTCTAGTGCCACGTTGAGCAAGAAAATTACCCTTTCTTCGGTACGAAGAAAATGTAGACCTGGTTCTAGGTGGAACTTAACATCTTCATAGTATTTGATGGTTGTACATGGCCACTTGTGCTGGGAGGCAAAATGTTCAAGGAGGGCGTCTGTTGGCCCTGCAAAGCTGCAGCTGGACTCCGGGCAGAAACATGGGGTGTTAGGGCATGCCTCCTCGTGTTCTTCCCTTTGGTAGTAAGTCAGCTTTTGGGCGCATCCATAATTGGCATTGCAGCAAGCGACTGTGACTGATTCCATGAGACGTTCCATCCCTAGACAGCGCTTGAAGGTAGTTTCGGCAGAGCACAAGTGACACTTGTTGCGCACGAGCTTCGGGCGGCAAGACGAGCATACGAAATGCCCCACAGAACACTGTAGAAAAGGAAGAATTAGCCGAGTCCACATGTGAGAAAAACTTTTTAACAGAAAACAGAGTTGAACTGTTGAAGCACTCTACTACAAAGCAATATGATAAGTCAGTACCGCACAAAATTTCTGAACTATTCATAAGTCTGTAAATTTGAAGTTGTGAACTTATAGTATGACCGATATACAACTCCAAAGGGGGGCAAATCAAACATAATGCTATTAGAGAGGTATATATATCATCCACCCCTGATCCATAGCCTACTAGGGAACAGCTGTGGACTAAAAAACGGTTGTACATAGTTGATAACAGTTTCAGTATCGATCAAAATATTACTGTCCTAATACATTCTCTACAAAACGAATGTCAGCGACCATAGCTACTCTGACCATATTGTCTCAATAAACTGTTTTTTAGCAAGTAACATTGTGTGTGCGTGGTGCGCCCCTGATTAATATCCTACTAGGGAACAGCTGTAGACTAATAGACAGTGTAGATTAGTGCTGACAGTTTTGATCTCAACCAAAATTATTAGTGTCCTAATTCTCTACGGATACAAAATTTCAGCGACCATATCTACTCTGTTCCATGCTGTCACAAGAAACTGTTTTTTAGCAAGTAGCACTAGATCCAACGGTTAGTTTTTAATTTCATCTGAACTTTGAGAGACCGGTAATTGAATATATACACATGTAACCTACCTGGTATATCGGAGGCCTGAGGGGATGAAAGCAGACGGGGCAGTCGAGGGCGTCCATCCCCATGGTGACATTCTGCCTCTTGCCGCTGCTCTCTCCCTCGCCCGAGGCTTCCACTCGTCTCTTGCTAGATGTGCCACCGTCCATCGCCACCAAAACTCGCTCGACGTTACAATTAAACGCGCAGCAGAGCTTCACACCTATTGGTGAACACAAACAGCCTCACAAATCTGCTTCCCTGTTCCACAACATATTACTGGTAATAAGAGCCACTCAAGTTATACTGGTGTATAAGAGGCTTCCTGTGTTTCTGCCAGACTGGTAACGGAAAAGCGACGCTCCGGACTGGAGCACGCATTAGAGGTGTGCTAAATCTAATCATCCTCAATTGCTGTAATTTGTTCATGTCTTTATCTATTTAATTATTTTTTCTGTTTTGGTTGAGAAATATCTAGGCTGCTTTGTGTTAATTTATTTCTTGATCAATTCAGTAGAGGACCAGTGACTACATGCAACTGGAGATAATCTCAAGGACAAGCAGTCCAAAGGTAAGAAACTTACCTTGAATAACCGCCGACAGGAGCCCGAGGTCACCGTCGGCGATGAGGCAGACTTCTCGCCGGCGACGCCCACTCCTGGCTGCTCCTCGGAGGCGAAGGAAGAAGGTTTGCCGACAGTGCCCAAGCGGGCTCTGCTCTGAGCCGGAGGAGAGCACCGGAGAGGGGCCAGAGATGCGTCGGAAGAGGAGGCGACGGCGGCGGAAGATTGGAGCGACGGAGGTGCGGTGTCAGAGGAAGAAGGGTGGGCTGGGTATGGGCTGGGCCAGCGGGTATTGTGAGGTTTCCACACACATTTACCCGCGCGTCGCTAGTTGGTGCCAGTTTTCTTTTCTTTTTTCTTCGTTTTTTTCTTATCCCTTCCATTGATTTGTCATTTTTTTTGTTTTATATATTTATTTATTTTTAAACATGATAATTTTCTATCATTCATGATAGTTTTAGAAAAATTACGCACATTTAAAATTGTTAAAGGTTTCTTTGAATTTTTGAACTTTTCCATAATTCACAAACATTATATAAAAAAACATGGATTTCTTAATAAAAATGCAAACATTGTTCATACTTCGTGAAATTCTACAAGGTTAGACTGTTTTTATAATTTTGAGAGCATTTTTAATTGAAATAAATATTTCTTCTAGCAGATGATTTTATTTTGCAGTGTATTTTTTGATACCTTTTTCATGATAATATTTCTATTAGTATTGTACGTTTCACATTTATTTCAAATATATATACAGAATTTTATGTTACTTATGCTTTCATTTCAATCATTATTCTTTTAAAAAATTTAAATACAAAAATGAAACCGACATTGCCTGCGGCCCATGGAGCGTGCAGGTGTGCGCCACCTCCCCAATTATACTCACAAGTCATGTAAGGGCATCCGCAATGTATGCCATACACTCATGACAAATTCACTTTTAGGCTATGGAACTAGTTCTAACACATTGTGAGCCAGATGCCAAAAGCTGATTTCAAGGGAACCAGAGCATGTAGCTGCTCCCATGCCAAATTATCTCGACGAAATAAATAATGTGAGGTTCATTGATGGGTGAGGAAAGAGACCTGGATATATTTGAGAAAGAAGAGTCTTTTTATACTATCTTGTGTCCGCTTGGATCCACCTAGCAATGATTTTACGATGGCACTATTGCGGACATCTATCGAAGTTGGCATCACTACCAGTGGCGGAGCTTCATGGGGGCCAACCTAGGCGGTGGCCCCCCCTAGCCCAAGAAAAAAACACCTACTACTCATTAGTTTTTCTGCCATATGTCCAGCAAAAACAGGTTAAACCTCATAGTTTTGCCCCTCCTTAGCTCATTGCCCCTCCAAAGATTTGGCCCAAGCTCCGCCACTGATCACTACCATGCATGATAACGTGGCATATTTGGCCTCAATCACATTGTGGCTACCCTAACAACAATATAATACTCCCTCTGTCCGAAAATACTTGTTGGATGAATGGATGTATCTAGATGCAATTTTAGTCCTAAGTACTCTCATTTTTATCCATTTCTCTGACAAGTATTTTGGACGGGGGGAGTAGAAGACTTATACTCTCCCCGGCTCAAAATAAGTGTCTTAACTTTGTACTAACTTTAGTATAAAATTTTACTAAGTTTAAGACACTTATTTTGGGACGGAGGGAGTAGTTGTTTACATGTCGTTTTTGTTTGTGTGGAGAAGAGAAATATGAAAAAAAATAGGGGGTGGGCTCTCTTGCAGGAGTCATCCTCCACACATGCGTCTGAAAAACTATACTCTCTCTGTTCCATAATGTAAGACATTTATGGGACGGAGGGAGTAATAAATATGAAGGAGAAATAGAGAAGTGAAAAAAAAACTAGTCTTATGGCCTGTTCGGTTCACAGGAATTTCAAATAAAACTTTGAAGGAAAGATTTCTACTGGAATTTTCACCCTTGATGCGTTCGGAGCAAGGGAATTGTGAATAGCAAAACTCGGAAAAGTTTCTCTATTCTCTGTCCAGGTTTCAACTCCACCTTGCCAAAATGGAAGAGATCGATTTCTCACCATTTATAGATAAGCAAAACATCTACAGAATGTGTCAAAATTTAGATAACAACTGTACCTCAATGATTCCGTGGATATGGTTATGGTGGGACTATGACTGGAACCACGACCATGTTGTTGGTAGCCGGCGGCGGGACGAAAGCATTCTTGATCAGGATGGCGACGCGAACTATGACGGCCAGGAAGACAATACCCACGACCGTACCGCCATCTATCAGTCGTCCCTACAGAGCAAAGTAACAGTGAAGCCACAAATAGTAAAGTGATATTTACTACGTACACAACAGATGCGCGTACATTTTCCTCTTTCTTGACTGCCTCTAATTCCTCGTACACAACAGTGAATGATATGCGTCGGAACTCGATTTGCCTCTAATTATATAAAATGTGATTTGCAGACCATATATTCAAAACTGTTATGGGGCACACCGGGGGCATTTGCCCCCCCCCCCCTCCACACGTTATATTTATCCGATAGTAACTTATGGTTAAGTATATGTGTCTCATAATTATTGTTTGCACCATGTAATCACATATACATGATGCAGTAAGGTTTTATTTGCTAATAAAATTACAGCTTTGATTTTTTTATACCTTCATAATAATTTTCATGATATACAATATATGCGGGTGAAAGTATTTACGTTACCCTCTAATACCCCTCATTCGCCCTAGGGCCACCATGATTCCAGGCCCGGCCCTGGAAGCAGTGTCGGAAGGAGTTGGAGATGACGTGAAGGCCCATGTAGCCAGTTAGACAAGCGTGTGGTCCTGATCGGGATTGTCCTTTTTCAGATGCGACAAACTAAGCACTCCCTCCGTCCCAAAATAAGTGTCTTAACTTTGTACTAACTCTAGTACAATTTGTACTAAGCTCAAGACATTTATTTTGGGACGGAGTGAGTATTTAGCAGAAATCAACGGGAATTGATTGGGATTAGAAAGTAGAGTGCCAATCTCAGGGATTTTGAGTTGAAGGTTTGATTTAGACTGAGAGTGCAAATTCAAGGTTTATTTCAGAATTTTCTCTTGATTAAATGTGCATTGAGAAAAGGACAATAGGATGTCGGTATATAACATTTTGCGTGAGTCCGGCTCTACCACACCTCCGTCGACCACGCACGCGCTCTGCTCTGGTCGGCGGCAGCACGGCGGCGCACCGCACCGGCCCGCTGTTTTCACGTTGGGGCACGGGAGAATTCCTGTCGGTGCCGGTGCGGGCCACGTGAGGAGTCAAACGCCGGCACGGCAGCGCGAGCGCGTGTCAATGGGAAAAGGCCACCGCCACAGCGCGGCGTCCCACCCGCACGGTCGGTCACCGTCATCCCATTCCCATACCCCACGCGCACTCCCCGCCACCCCCACTTCCTCCCCTGTCCTCCTCTTCTACCTCTCTCTCCCCACGGACTACATCCAGCCGGCCAGCCTCTCTCTCTCTCTCTCTCTCCTTCGGTTGAGCGGCGACAGATCCCTGCCGGCCTGAGTGCGCGGATGGCGTCGACGACGGCGTACGCGCGGCCGTCCAAGCTGCCGGGCGCGGGCCCGGGGGAGCGGAGGCCGGCGCCGCCGCGGCTCATCCGGGCCTTCCTCGCCTCCGGCGCCAAGATCGAGCCCCGGAAGCTCGCCGCCGGCCTGCTCGCCGGCTGCTGCCTCGCGCTCCTCACCTACGTCTCCCTCGCCAAGCTCTACGCCGTCTACTCCCCGGTCTTCGGTGCGTGCCCTCCGTCCCGATTCACCAATTACTCCTCCGCTCTGCCCTACTGTGCTGTGCCACATTCGATTCGATCTAACAATTACTGCTGCTCTGCTGCTGCCGGTTCCGCCGCCAGCCACCACCTCGGCCCTGCTCCAGAACGCCCCGCCGTCGTCCTCCTCGTCGGCGCCCGAAGAACCCGCATTTACTGGCGGCAGGAACGGCAGCGCCGTGGATCGCGTCGATCTGACGGAGAAGGGCCCGGCGACTGCCGGCTCTCGAGAGCCCGGGGTGCCGGAGGCGGTCTCCAGAAAGGAGCACGCCGAGAAGGCGCCGGCGCCGGCCAACACCTCGGCACCAATGCCATGTAAGTGAATCTCTTCTTGAGCTCTCTTTTTCTTGGCACCTTAATTAATACTAGAAGGAAAGCAGAGCAAAATTATCAATCCCAGGTAGGCAGGCAACCTCTTTCAGAGATTCAATGCTCTGTACTCTGCAATCTGGGCAAAATTTGGTTGCCCACTTCAGTTAATTATTTTCCCCGGATTAGTAGTTGTTAGAAATAGAAACGTGCTACTAGATCTTTGTATAGAAAAAGAAGATGTGCCACATCTCTCTGTAGAGAAAGAAATGTGGTTGCTAGATCTGCTGGTATCTAATGCGACTCTTGATGGTGGATTCAGCTCAGGGAGAAAGGAAGAGCAACAGCAGCAGCAATGTCGCCGCCGGTCCGATGAGCTGCGACGAAAATGGCGTGGACGAGGGGTTCCCCTACGCGCGGCCGGCGGTCTGCAAGCTGTCTGGCGACATCCGCGTCAGCCCCAGCCAGAAGACAATGTACCTCGTCAACCCGTCCGGCGGCGGCGGCTTCGACGAGAAGGGCGAGAAGCGGCTCCGGCCCTACGCCCGGAACGACAACTTCCTCCTGCCCGCCGTGGTGGAGGTGACTGTCAAGTCTGTCGCCTCCCCTGAGGCCGCGCCACAGTGCACGAAGCAGCATCGCGTCCCCGCGGTGGTGTTCTCCGTCGCCGGGTACACGGACAACTTCTTCCACGACAACACGGACGTGCTGATCCCCTTGTTCCTCACCACGGCGCACCTGAAAGGCGAGGTGCAGCTGCTGATCACCAACTACAAGCCATGGTGGGTGCAAAAGTACACGCCGGTGCTGCGCAGGCTCTCCAACTACGACGTGATCAACTTCGACGACGACGCCGACGTGCACTGCTTCTCCCGCGGGTACCTCGGCATGTACCGCGACCGCGACCTCATCATCGCCCCTCACCCGACGCGCAACCCGCGCAACTACACCATGCTGGACTACACCCGCTTCCTCCGAGCCGCGTACGGGCTCCGCCGCGACCAGCCGGCGGTGCTCGGGGCGGAGCCCGGGATGCAGCCGCGGATGCTGATCATCTCGCGCGGCGGCACGCGCAAGCTGCTGAACCAGGACGAGGTGGCCGCCGCGGCATCGGAGATCGGGTTCAACGTGACCGTGGCGGAGGCTGGCGACGACGTGCCGGCGTTCGCGGCCCTGGTGAACTCCGCCGACGTGCTTCTGGCCGTGCACGGCGCCGGGCTGACCAACCAGATCTTCCTGCCGACGAACGGGGTGGTGCTGCAGATCGTGCCGTGGGGGAACATGGACTGGATGGCGACCAACTTCTACGGGCAGCCGGCGCGGGACATGCAGCTCCGGTACGTGGAGTACTACATCGACGAGGAGGAGACGAGCCTCAAGGACAAGTACCCAAGGGATCACATGGTGTTCAAGGACCCCAAGGCCCTCCACAAGCAGGGGTGGCAGGCGCTCGCCGACACCATCATGAAGCAGGACGTCAAGGTGAACATCACCAGGTTCCAGCCCTTCTTGCTCCAGGCCATGGACGAACTTCAGGAGTAGCAGCATCGTCTCCCCAGCCAGCCAGGTAAACTCACATCACAGCCACCAAACACTGTACAACAAGCAAACACAACAAGGAGAAATGCAGACTAATGTGATTCTAGGACTAGTTGCTACTACTACTGCTGCTGGAAAGGGTGATGATTTGAATCTGATCAAAAGTGGAGGCTTCAAAATAGACGGTTGTTTCTGTCATGTTGAGGATTCAAGGAACCTGCCCTAGTGGGATCGTCTTGTTGTACAATTGTCCTTGCTTCTGTAAAATGGAAGGATCATCTATGCTTTCTCCAACACCCGGGAAAAAGCCGCTACTTTGTTGCTAGTGTCCTTGTCTCTATGAAAGAGTAGGAGCATCATGTTTGGGATGTGCGTAGTCAATTTTGAGAATCAATGTTGTGTCCAAGGTGGTGAATTTTGGCTGAAATTTGCAGTGGAAGGAAAGAACCAGTGGAATTGGTGAAATCTGCACACTGGAACCAATTGCGAATGTGGCGAGAATGATGATGGTTGCTGGTGGCCTGGATTGCTGTGCCTTTTGTTTATCCTCTATGGTTATTTTCATGTGAGGCTTAACCTTATCTGTTGTTGTTCAACTCTGTGGCTGTTTAATATGAACAAGGTCTTCTTCTCAAAGGGCTTAATGGCTTGTTATATATATGGTTTCTATGCAGATATGTTCTGTTACACTACATCATGTTAAAAGGGATGAGAAAAGTGACCACAATATTTCCTGTCACTACAAAAATAGAACTGAAAAGATTTCCAGATTTCATATCTAATAATGCCTGCTTTTTCTTTGTTAGTACAATCATCAAAACCATGAGGTATTTTTTAGAAGAAAATTGGTACTCCCTCCATTCCACAATGTAGTGCATATAGATTTTTGTAGAAGTCAAACTTTGCCAACTTTGACCAAGTGTATACAGAAAACAGTCTACATCTACAATACTAAACATGTACATTCTGAAAATAGAACTCATGATGTATCCAATGATGTGCATTTGGTATTCTAGATGTACCTATTTTTCTCTATAAATATGGTCAAAGTTTGTAATGTTTGACTATTGCAAAAATCTATAGGCGCTACATTTTGGAACGGAGGGAGTATATAACTGTCAGACTGTCAGTATCTACTATCTAATACTAAATTTGATGAAATTGCACTTCTTGAAATCTGCAGTTGTGTTGCAATTTCTTATTTGCGCATTTGAAATCTTATCTATTTGCATTACATCACTGTTAGTTTTTTTAAAACTTTTTTCTGCTGGTTATCTTGCTTGTTAGGTACAGATTGCACTCACAGTTATAAATTTTTGCAGATGCACAATCATGATAATCTAGACTTAGCACCATGCAAAATTTCCTTTTCTCCGCTATGTGCTTTCACAGAAACTACCTTGAGAAAGCCACTGATTCCATGATGCGCATAAGGGTTGTGTGACGATCCTTGTATAAGTTCTGTACTAACATGTTGTTCTTTTAGAGGTAGTTTATGTTTAAGAACAAGATGACTTTTTGGTGGTTGCATGTTGTATGCTCAGGGAGAAAATTTCTTTTTGCAGTTTTTTTTTCCTTTTTTGAAATAAGTTGGATTTATATAAGAGAAAATTGGATACAACCAAGCAATTGGCTCTAAACCCATAGACACAAAAGCGACTCTAAACAAATCGGATATCACAAATAAGATAACATGCCTTTTTTCTTTTTTTTTTTACCTTAACCACAACATATTTGATGATAGAAAACACCGAGAATATCAGCCATTGAAGTATATGGAAAGAACTATAGATGACCAAACCTTGTTATATCACTGTAATAGTACACTACTGCGTATGACGGAGATTGACAATCGTGACAAGCATATCAGTGGGGGCGCCACTCTGTGTTAGTATCACCGTACCAGGCGGATGACATTTCTCGCAGAGGCTCGGGAAAGGGCATCTACACCCCTTTGTGGTGTTAATGATAAGTGATTAGGACTAACCTTACTCATGAGTTTGAATGTACACAATTAGTCCCATGAAAATGTAGCAAAGGGGTGTTTAAATTATATACATTTTATTCTTATGCTTGAGTTATTAAAAAATCATATTACAAAGAGGGGTACCAAAAGGATGCAAATGTGGTAATTAAGTACCTATAATTAAGATATTCGATACACAAAAATAGTCCTAGAGTGAACCCTCCCCTTCCACCCAAAACGATTCTGAAAATTCAGTGTGTTTGCCTTTGTTGTGCTTCAAAAATCTCTGCCGCCGCTGAATGAATCCAAGAGCTCTAAGGACCTGACAAAGCATCCAAGTGATCCGAGTTGTTGAAGCTCCAAATGAATTTCGATTGAGTCCACCCGGAAATCAACTAAAGTAGGCCCGGAACTTCCAACAATTGGACCTCCGGCGGCGCATAGGAAGTAGGTAACATGCCATTTTAAGGGGGGGCATATATAAAATCATTCTTCCCCATAGGCAAAACAATCTGTTTATTCGTTCTTGACCATTGTTAACCAACAAAAAAACTCTAGCTCCCTCCCCAAAGCCCCAAGTTTTGAACCAAGTCCGTGAAATAACACCCACGGACAACACAAATAACCAATCCGTTGTCCACGAAAACGGCAGGGGACAGAAACTCCCAAATTTTCCGTCAACACCACACTAACTGCCATAGAGACTAAACTGGAGTTAGAGGACTTCTATTCATGATCTCGTTGTGACACTAAAACATAATCAAGAGGATCTCACCATGCAACGGACGGGCACCGAGGCGACGATCAGAGGGTTGGGGCAGGCCAGCATGGACGATTGGTGTGACGACGGCTAGGGTTTCTTGCTACGCCGACTCACCTCCTGATGGTTTTTTTTTGACGGGTTCTTTGTGACGGTAGGTTTTTTTAGCGGTTCGGTTTTTCTTTTTTTTTTTCTTTTAGATTTTGAGCGGTTCGTGGTGGTAGGTATACTAGGTAGTAGGTTGTGTAGAGCCCGCTGGGCCAGCCCATACCCAGCCCACCATTCCTCTCACACCGCACATCCGTCAGTCCGTCGCTCCACCCTTCCGCCGCCGTCGCCTCCTCCTCCTCCCCTGCTCTCCTCGGGCTCGGACCAGAGCGCGCTAGGGCCCACTCGGCGAGGGAGCAGCGGCCTTCCCCATCCCTTCTTCCCCTCCGGAGAGAGTGGCGCCGCCAGCAGGAGACCACGACCCCGAGGCCGGCCATGGCGACTAGTTCCGGCAGCCGGTAAACCTGGGGTCGGGTCGGGACGATGACAAGCATCTCAGGTACCGCTACTGCTACATTCCATCCCATCCCATGGGAAGAATAAATTTCTCCCTTTTTTTTTACTGCTTCTTCGCTACTACTTACTAGGCTGTACTGCCTGCAACTGCAATACGCATCGTCCTCTGCTCTCTACTGAGTTGATCAAGAAAGCAACGCAATTCAGCTCATGTAGATGCACTGAACAAATTTCACCCTGTGTGAAACTTAGCACAATGTAGATGCGCCCGCCCTCTGTATTGTTGCTTTTCCATTGCAAGTTTGGAAGAAACTCATGAAGCTTTTTTCTAGCTTGTGCCGAGTAATAAGCCGTTGTCACTTCAGAGACTCTTATTATCAGTATACGCTATGAAACAGGGGAATGGATTGGTGACGCTGTTGTTTGAACGGTAGGCGTGGAGCTCTGTTGCGCGTGCAATTGGAATATCAAGCAAGGCGGTACTTGTAACTTTGAGTTCTCGTGGCGATGGATGGTGGTACCTCTAGCAAGAGACGAGTAGAAGCCCCGGGACAGGAGGAGAGCAGCTGCAAGAGGCAGAATGTCACCATGGGGATGGACGCCCTCGACTGCCCCGTCTGCTTTCATCCCCTCCGACCTCCGATATACCAGGTAGGTACATGTGCACATATTTACATGACACTAGTAGAGAGCTCAGATAAAATTTGAAAGGAAAATTGATTATGTATAGTTGAATATACTCTCAGACCTCCCATGAGTAGTGCTTTACTTGCTAAGAAAGGTTTCTTTTGACAGCATGGAATGGAGTAGCTATGGTCTCTGTTTTTTTTTTGTATAGAATTATGACATCGATATTTGGGTTGAGACCAAAACTGCTAGCAACAATCTACACTATTTTCTAGTCTACAGCTGTTCCCTAGTAGTAGGATATTCATCAGGGTCACACCCCGCACACACAACACAATGTTACTTGCTAAAGAACAGTTTATTGAGACGGCATGGATCAGAGTAGCTACAGTCGCTGAAATTTTGTTTTCGCAGAGAATTATGACGCTAATATTTTGGTTGAGACCAAAACTGCTAGCAACAATCTACACCATTTTCTAGTTTATAATTTATTTAGACAACATTGATCGGAGTAGCTATGGCTGCTGAAATTTCGTTTTCATAGAGAATTTATTAACATTTTGATCTGAGACTGAAACTGTTAGCAACTATGTACACCATTTTCTAGTCCGCAGCTGTCCCCTCTTTACTAATATGGGAGGGGCAGATGATGTATACCTCTTTACTAGCATTATGTTTGGTCTGCCCCCCTTTGGAGTTGGATGTCGGTTACAGATTTACAGACCAATATGTTGCATATACCAAAACTAGCCCCTACATGAATGGTTGCACAATTTTGTGTGGTGCTAACTTGTTATGTTGCTGTGTAGTGCGTCAACTTTAATTTATGTTAAAAGTTATTCTCACGTGACGACCCTGCTGATCCTTCCTGTTCCAGTGTTCTGTGGGGCATTTCATATGCTCTTCTTGCCGTCCCAAGCTCGTGCGCAACAATTGTCACTTATGCTCTGCTGAAACTACCTTCAAGCGCTGTTTAGGGATGGAACGTCTCATGGAATCAGTCATGGTCCCTTGCTCCAATGCAAAATATGGATGCGCAGAGAAGCTCACCTACTACCAGGAAGAAGAGCACGAGAAGGCATGCCTGAGCGCCCCATGTTTCTGCCCGGCGTCCAGCTGCAGCTTTGCAGGGCCAACAGACGCCCTCCTTGAACATTTCGCCTCCCAGCACAAGTGGCCGTGTACAACCATCAAATACTCCGAAGATGTTAACTTCAGCCTAGAACCAGGTCTACATTTTCTTCGTATCAAAGACAGGGAAATTTTCCTGCTCAACGTGGCACTAGAGGCATTCGGGCATGCCATCTCTGTCGTCTGCATCCAACCTAAAGCTACAAACTCCAAGTTCAAGTGTAGGATGTCCTATGGTTCCTTTTTGACAGACTATTATCAGATATCAGTTTACAAGATACGAAGCTCATCGTTGTCTGATGGGCTACCGAAGGGATACAACTTAATTCTGCCTAAAGATGAGATAGCTGATGATGGAAAGGGTACCTTGCTTACGTTCTCCATTGATGATCCTAATCCTAAAGTAAAGGCGCGTGAGCCCATATGTCTGAAACCAATACGCGGTGTATGATTGATGTGGTAAGGTTCAGCGTGGACGTTCGCGGCCTCCATTGTTTGGTTTTCATGACTTGTACTCCCTCCGTTCCTAAATATAAGTCTTTTTAGAGATTCCAATTGGGACTACATAAGGAGCAAAATGAGTGAATGTACACTCTAAAATATGTCTATATAGATCTGTATGTAGTTCTTATTGAAATCTCTAAAACGACTTATATTTAGGAACAAAGGAAGTGTATATGCTAAGAGGCTTTATGATCTCAGACTCTGCTTCGTAGTTGTTTCGATGAAGTGCATTCTGTTTAGGTTTTCCAGTTCATGTAAGGAATGTTTTACTGATTTGGGGGCGCTAGATCAAATGTTTGATGCTATGAAAATTGTGATACCGCCGTGAAATTGTGTCTGAAGTACTAAATGATCATTTTGTTCTGCTGACTGATGCAATCTTTGTTGTTTGCTGCTTTTAAGTCGTGTCATGGACCAAAACTGCTCAGGGTTTCAAATGCTCTTTGTAACAAGTGAAATGGGTTACGTTGATCATGTGAGTGTACCTAGCCATAGATTTCAAATGCTCTTTGTTGGATGCGCTGTCATCTTTTTGGTTGGTGTTGAAAGATAAAACATGTCAATTTTTTGAACCAAATTTTAGGTTAAGTTCATAGAAACATAAAACATAAAGTGCATTCATTGGTCTTCTGCCCAAGAAAGATGGGGCTGAGATGAGGAGATTTTGGACTACCACCCTATAAGTCTCATACACACTACTATGAAAATCATTGCCAAAGTGTGTTCCAGTCTGCTAGCTCCTTTCATGAACAACATCGCTTCCAATTCCTAAAGTGCATTCATAAAGAAGAGAAGTATCCACGTTAACATCATGTACGTCAGAAACTTTGCCTGTTGCGTCCACGAAAAAAAGGTAACTGTCATGGGTTTGTCACGGTGGGTTTGTCACGGCAAATGTCCTAGCAAAAGGACTTAGTCGTGGAGCCATCACAACGGGTTAGCTTAAAGGGGTTAAACCGAACAAAGGACACATGAGTTTATACTGGTTCGGCCCCTTGCGGTGAAGGTAAAAGCCTACGATCCAGTTGTGGTGGAATTGATGTCGTCTTGATCATCAGGGAGTGGAATCGCTTTACCTGGATCTCGAGCTGTTGTTTCTTGTCCTTGAACCACCACCGGGTCGTCCCTTTATATACACAGGTTGACGCCCGCCGGCTTACAGAGTCCCGATGCCGGTTTATACACGTATCCGGCTCGGTCTCCACTCTTTCATACCTCATGATACAAGTTATACATTACATGGCGGTTTATATCTACATGCCCTAATCTACCTTTGGGCCTTGGGCCTTCGAGTCTCCGTAGTAAAGCGCCTTATTCCTTGTCCTCATGGGCTTCAAATATAGACGATTCATTATGGGGATAACCTAGCTTCTTCTGGCCGGTTTATACCCAGTAGGAATATCCCCAACATTAGGCCCCAGATTGATTTGGACTGGTTCATGTCAATCTCCAAAAACTTGAGAAAATTTCTTCCTTCAATACCTTTGCATAAATCTTGTAAACCGCCATGACGCATTGCGCAGTATCCTGATAAATCGCCATGACGTCACCTGTTATTAAAAATGGTATATACCTCACCTTCATTAATGAGCCTCCGACAATCGAGGCGACAACCTTGCCACATATCCACCTGTTAGGCTTCTCGATCCTCGCGCCTAACACATATCCTTTCACCTTTATAAATAAGACTGGGGGTCCTTTCCATTCTCCCCCTTGCCTCTTCATCTCTTCTTCTTCCTCGCGACACCGAAGAGCCCGAGCTCCGCCGCCGCCGTCAATCTTCGCGTTTGCACCAACAAGGCCGCTGCATCAACCTGTTCTTGACCAGATAAACTGCGACACACCTCCGCTGCCCCGCAGCATCAATAAGTACTCTTCTTTCCAAATATCAGATCTGCATTAGGGTTCCGCTGTTCTTCGGTGTTCTTCATTGTTCGCCCTTTTTCTCTCCTAGATCTCATAGCTTGATCTGAAACTGACAGTAAAGGTGAGCGGTAATAGTTCAGCGCCCCTAGTCACCCTCAGAAACCACTTTTCACTGCATGAGATCCCGTCCGAGCATACGCGTTCTTCAGCTGTCGCGACCTTTAGGTTTAAAATTTATCCTTTTTTGTAGGATTGCGGTAGATCCAAAATTATAACATCAATCTGTGAAATCTGTTTGTGCAACACTTAGGAATTTTTTAGATCTGTATCTCCACACCACTTTAGGCGGTTTAACCTTTAAAACATGACAACTCGCCAGGTACCATTAGCCCTCTTTTAAACCTCCAATCTGCTTGAAGTATTAAAATCCGGTTTGATATATACATGTCATCTTCTTCCATCGTTGCACCGGTTTATAAATGCCAGTCATGAATTTTAAACCGGATATTAATCTTTTTCCCAGCTTCCACCGAAATGACCAAACAGTTTTACTCTTGCAATTGGGTTCCTTCCCGGGTTACGGAGGCACAACTGAATGGGTGTGTTGCAACTGGCGCTTTAGCAAGCAAGAGCATCATTCATTGGCGAGTCCCCGGTCCAGAAAAGCCTCCTAAACCCCAGGATGGAGAAGTTGTTGTGTTTGCTGACCACCTGGGTCAAGGGTTTACCCCTCCCGGATCAAAATTCTTTCGTGACGTGCTCGCCAGCTTTCACATACGCCCTCAAGACATCGGACCAAACTCAGTGTCCAATATTTGCAACTGGCAAGTATTTTGTGAAGTATATCTGCAAGAAGAGCCTATTGTCGAGCTGTTCCGGGATTTCTTTTATCTGAACCGCTGTACTGAGTTCACTAACGGACCCAACACTGAACTGGGTAGTGTTTCTATTCAAAAGAGAAAGGATGTTGATTTCCCTCACGCCAAGCTTCACAGTCATCCCAAGGACTGGAATCAGACTTGGCTTTATTGCCGGAATACGGCTCCGGACAATGAAAATCCCTTGCCGGGTTATCGCCCACACCGGCTTACAAAAACTCATCCCTTTCCTCAACGACTGACTGCTCAGGAACGAGCAAAATATGCCCCTCAGCTGTCAAAACTCAGAGCCTTTGCTGCAAACGGACTGACTGGCGTGGACTTTGTTCGATGCTGGGTTTCATGGAGTGTTTTGCCTTTAAGTCGGCGCCCCGGTTTAATGTGCGAATACACAGGGGACCTGAAGGACCCCCAACATCATATTGATATCCAACTTACTGATGATGAGGTCACCGAAGCTGTCAATAAAATGCTTGATGAGCCGATAGACGTATGCAGCAAAACCGGGCTCAGTCCTTTCTATGCTGCCAACAAACCGCCAAAGGTAGAAATTACCGCCTTTCTATCTTAACCCATCATTTATTAAGTTTTTCTTTGAAAACTTACTGTCTATCTATGCAGGTTGACGATCCGTTCTGGAAAAGGAAATCTCAGGATAAACCGGCAAGAGCTCCTCGCGTCAAAAGCAAAGCAACAAAGAAACCTCCAAAGAGAAAAACCGCCGAGTCATCTGTCCAGCCAGCCGAAGAGGAACTTGATGATCCGGATTCAGAGGTAGAACTTGACTCTCTTGGTTCTTTTTTCATACACCTCACTGACAGTGATTATTATCAGGATGATGCTGAGGCTAGCCATGCTGGCGAGGTAGAGGTAATCCTTCTTTCCTCCGACTCAAATCCTGTGCCATTACCAAAAATCCATCGAACAATCCAGAAAGTAAATTTTTCATCCCCTCTTGCTTATTTGGATCCACACTTTCTTTTGAAGACACAACAACATGAAAGTCGCCGTACAACTCGGCATAGCGGCCAAGTGGTGACCTCCTCCGGTTTACCGAACACTCTGGTTCGTAAACGTCGTCAAGAGGTTTCTTATACTCCTGACACACTTTATCCTAAGGCGGGTTACTTCCGATATCCTCTTAATCCGTCTGACTCAAATTACCAGGGAACTTCCCATTCATCATCCGACGAGTCATCAGCCACTAAACTAACTGTTCCTGGGTAAGCATTTTTCACTTTAACCTTTTTTGCCATTCATTATTTGTTATTTATACTGACTTTGTGCCTGTTTCTCACAGTGCCAAAGCCAGGCCCAGCAAAAAGGCTAAGCTGAATAAGACAACCAATGATGAAATGGTCACTGAACCGGAGAAAGCCCAAGAGGCTGTTAACCTGGATGCTAACACCGTCCTTGATGATCCGGTACCTCAGGCTCCGGACTCTTTTGTGGAACCGACGGAAGCAAACCCGACGGGCCAGCCTACTGATCCACCAAATCCATCTGCCAATCCGCCAAGCCCAGCAAAAACGTCTGATATACCGCCAAGCCCAGCCAAGACTACAGATGACGATGTTGTTGTAACTGGAATTGGCTTCACTTCCCCTAGCCATCCCGTTGCTTTATCAAAGCATAGTGCCAAAGAAGAATTTGCCGCTATGGACAAAGGCAAATGGAAATCTGATTTATCAAGCTATGCCCATCTCAACGCTCAAGACCTTCATTCTGGTTTCTTGAACCGTCTGTACACAAGCCATGATTATGAAGCCGGCTTAGTGGGTCTGATGAAGGATCGTTATGAGGTAACTATCACTTTCTTGTACATACATTTTTATTCCTTATAACTATCTTAGAATATCAACTCCATTAGCCCCCAAGGGCCGGTTCATAAAAATGCTGTGAACCGGGTCTTGTAATCAATTGTATTAACTTTGCCGGGGTAGCCCCCATGGACTGGCTTATATCTTTAGAATGAACCGGTACATATCTTGTCATACTGTTTCCACAACTTGTGATTATGGCGGTCCCTCTTTAATCTTGAGCAAATATGCATTAGCCCCCAAGTGTGAAGTAGATAATTTGTTATGTGCTTGGGACTTAAATTGACAGTGGATAAAAAGCAATCCGCATTAGCCCCCAAGTGCCAAGTGTATAAATTGGTATGGACTTGGGACTTCAAAGATGTATTACCAACTCATTAACTATCTCTTCCAGGCTGAGCTGATCAAAAAAGACTCTCAAATCGCCGATCTTCAGGAAAACATCAAGTCCCAGCAAGCAGAAACTTCCAAGGTTAAAGGCGAGCTGACCACCGCTTTAAAAACCATGGAAAAATTGAAGGAGTACTTTAAGGGTGAACGTTCAGACTGGGAAACTGAAAAATCAACTTTGGTAAAGCGGGCAGAAGACGCTGAAAACGCCCTTAAACCGGTAACCGAAGAACTAGGCAGCTTGAAGCGGCAGATCAATGCAATGACCTTTGCCATCTTTGGTAAAGACTTGTTCATAAACTGTTTAACAATTGCCAGTTATGAAATATCCGGTTTAACAATAGGTTGACCCTTTGCAGGTAGCCGTAGTACTCATCTTGGCACAGACATGTGCAAAAAGTTGAAGGCTGCCTATACCTTGGTGGAGCAATTATATGCCAGCGCTCAACGAGCCATCTGCAGAGCTTCAGATAATAAACCGCCCCCAACATTAATCAAGGACACACTAGAGAAGTTATCCATGATGCCTGTCCGGATTGAAGAATTAAAGAAATCAGCTGCTAGGGCCGGTGCTCGCATTGCATTAACTCGGGCCAAGGCCTGGATATCTGATCTTGATCCGGAGGACATTGGGAATGGTTATCCAAGCCAAAAGGAGGACGGGTCAGAATTTGATAACGACGATCTCAGGGCTATCAATCGAGAAATGCGTCCACTGGCAAGCAAGTTGGCTGAAGACATGACTTGTCGTTTTATCAGAACTCTTATGATGGCAACGACAAACGGATAAATGCACCAACTTATGACATGGAAAATCTGATCCCGCCAAACCGTAAGCATACTTACGCTCCTGATGTTGACCTGTCCAACCTTATACACGATGAAGCTGTCTTCCAGGCCTTAACCTGGATTGATTGGACAACTATTGACTTCCAGCCCCTAGGTGAAGAGAGGGAGGCTGAACCGACGCAGTATGATCCGGAACCTTCACATCAACCTGAGGAATGGCCATAATCCAGAAGCCGGTTTATCGTCTGCCCACTGTCATCCTTGTGAAAGACAATTACTCTTTTGGGCAACCAAAATGCCTCGTAATAGGCTAGCTTGAATATTTGGTCTGTTATGCCATCATGCATATTTATGTTGCACCATACTATTAATCCGTCATGTTGCGCCTGCTTATGATCCTTAACAGTTTTATACAGTCCTATTTCTGCATAAAATAGACTGAAAATTGTCCTGGCGGTTTATTGCCGGACGGGTCATAATGCCCAATATAAAGCCAAGGTTTATAACCAAAACTGTAAAGATAATGAAATATGAAACACATCATACCTGTGATATTAAATCACCTTGTTGGTTTACGAACGTTCTTGTAATAAGGGTGATGACCCAAATCTTGAGTGTTAATGTCTCACACCATGCTATACTGGCATATAATAAGTCATGCCGGGTTATGATAAACACCGGATGATCACCCTGGCGACTTATAGTTAACACCAGGCCGGTTTGATTAACACTGGTTTATATTAATGACTCATGGTCAGGCCAGGTCATTTGGACGCCGGTTTAACTCAAAACCTTTATCAAGGGAGAAAAAACTTTGATGAATAAAGACAAACGAAAAAAACTTGTAGTCGAGGCTTTTCAAGGGCTGCCAGGCCCAAATTCGAGGCTTTTCATGGGCTGCCAGGCCACTGAGTTAAACCATTTTACAAAGCCTTTTAAGATGGTCCTCAATCCTTAACCAATCGCCAGTTTATCATTGACAAGTTTAGTGTCTTATCAGATTGACTTGTCAAGTTGGCGGGTCATACCAGGTTTACCTTGACGGAGTGACTTACTTAATGAAGGTAGGTCAACCCGGGGTTTTAGGTGTATACACTAGGCTTCCAAGCCGTGGCTTGATAGCCTATTGCAAGTGTAGATTCTTTGTTCATTGCGATAACAAAGAATCCCCAAGCAACATTTTGAGCTGTGCTCAAGGGGTGCCTATGTTTGAGTTGTCCTTTGACAACACTCTTTGGACCCTAAGTAACTTTCCTTTTGGGCGCTGGGCCAATCAAGAGGTGTAGCTATGGTTCGAATACAACCAAGCCTCCAAGTGACTTTCTTTTGCGGCTCTGGGCCAATCAAGAGGTGTAGCTATGGTTTGAATACGACCAAGCCCCCAAGTGATTTATAGACAATTGTATAAACTGAATCAAGGGGTAAACTGGGCGTCGCTTCACAAACAGAAACCCCCGTGTAACCCCTCATGATATGAGAAAAATAACGGAGACCCCGCTTTAGCTATGCTCCGGTTTATTATATTGATCATAATATATACATCGTCAAAAATATGTACATGAAGGGAGCCTATGGCTCAGGTGTAGTAAGGCTGCAGAGGAGCTATGTTCCACGGCTGGATCGTCTCCTCCTCCGACTTGCGTGAGTCTTTATGCTCTCGAACATCGATGAGGTAGTATGATCCGTTGTCCAGATTCTTGCTGACCACAAAGGGCCCTTCCCAAGGTGGGGATAACTTGTGCATATCGGTCTGATCTTGGATAAGCCAGAGAACTAAATCGCCTTCTTGAAAAGTTCCGGTTTTAACCCGGCGGCTGTGATAACACCGCAGGTCTTGCTGATAAATCACCGAGCGAGCTGCCGCTATGTCCCGTGTCTCATCTAACAGGTCCAAGGTATCTTGGCGTGCTCTTTCATTGTCCGCTTCAACATAAGCTGCCACTCGAGGCGAGTCATGGCGAATATCACTTGGGAGAACTGCCTCCGCTCCATAAACCATGAAGAAGGGTGTATAACCCATAGATCTATTAGGGGTGGTGTTAATGCTCCATAAAACGGAAGGCAACTCTTCCACCCCAACACCCTGGCGTCCTCTGTAAAGGGACCATAAGCCGGGGTTTGACACCCCTCAAGATTTCTTGATTGGCCCTCTCAGCTTGACCATTAGACTGGGGGTGAGCCACTGATGACACATCAAGCCGGATGTGCTCACGTTGACAGAATTCTTCCATGGCACCCTTAGAGAGATTCGTGCCATTATCTATTATAATGCTGTGTGGAAAGCCAAAGCGGAAAATCACCTTTTTCATGAATTGAACCGCCATAGCTGCGTCACACTTACTAACTTGCTCTGCCTCCACCCACTTGGTGAACTTATCAACTGCCACCAAAAGGTGGGTCTTCTTGTCCTTGGACCTCTTAAAGGGCCTAACCATATCAAGACCCCAAGTCGCAAACGGCCAGGTGATTGGAATCATCCTTAACTCTTGGGCCGGAACGTGGGCTCGGCGTGCAAACTTCTGACAACCGTCACACCTTTTGACCAAGTCTTCAGCATCAGCATGAGCCGTCAACCAATAGAATTAAGCCGTGATGAAAAGCCTTGGCCACAAGGGATTTTGAACCAGCATGATGACCACAATCCCCTTCGTGGATTTCACGCAAAATTTCACAACCTTCTTCAGGAGAGACACAGCACTGAAAAGCCCCCGAGACGCTGCAGTGATGTAACTCGCCATTGATAATCGTCATGGACTTGAACCGCTAGACTATCTGTCTGGCCAAAACTTCATCCTCTGGTAACTCGCCCTGGTTCATATACGCCAAATATGGGATCGTCCAATCTGGGATCACGTGAAGCGCCGCCACCAACTGGGCCTCCAGATCAGGAACATCCAAATCTTCCTCCGTGGGGAGCTTGACCGACGGTTTCTGTAAAACGTCAAGAAAAACATTGGGCGGCACCGGTTTACGCTAGGAGCCCAATCGTCTTAAAGCGTCCTCCGCTTCATTCTTTCGCCGGTCCACATGACCAACCTGATAACCCTTGAAGTGACCTGCAACAGTATCCACCTCTCGACGTTATGTTGTCATGAGTGGGTCCTTGGAATCCCAAGTACCAAACACTTGTTGAGCCACCAGGTCCGAGTCACCAAAGCATTTATCCCGGCTCAAATTCATCTCCTTAGCCATCCGAAGACCGTGGTGTAAAGCCTCGTACTCAGCTGCATTGTTAGTACAAAGAAACATCAAGCGGAGAACATAACAAAACTTGTCACCTCGAGGGGAAGTAAGAACCACTCCAGCCCCCGAGCCCTCCAATTGTCTGGATCCGTCGAAGTGAATCGTCCATTATGTGTTATCTGGTTTATCCTCCGGCGCCTGCAACTCTGTCCAGTCATTGATGAAATCCACGAGCCCTTGAGACTTGATGGCCGTGCGAGGCATATATTTTAATCTGTGAGGACGAAGTTCAATAGCCCACTTAGCAACCCGGCCAGTCGCTTCCTTGTTCTGGATGATATCCCCTAAAGGAGCAGAACTGACCACAGTAATGGGATGGCCCTGAAAGTATTGCTTTAGCTTCCGGCTGGCCATGAAAACCCCATACACAAGCTTCTGCCAATGTGGATACCTCTGCTTTGACTCAATAAGCACCTCACTGATGTAATAAACCGGTAGTTGAATCGGATACTCCTTTCCGGCCTCCTGGCACTCCACCACAATAGCCACGCTAACAGCCCGAGCATTAGCAGCCACATATAACAGCAATGGTTCTTTATCAATGGGGGCAGCAAGAATAGGCGGTTCGGCGAGCTACCGCTTTAGAGCCTCAAATGCTTCATTAGCCGCATCACTCCAGACGAAGTCATCTGTTTTCTTCAGCATTTGATATAAAGGTATGGCCTTCTCTCCAAGGCGACTGATAAACCGGCTTAAGGCGGCAATCCGGCCTGCCAAGCGCTGAACATCATTGATACACTTTGGTTTAGCCAGTGAAGTAATAGCCTTGATTTTCTCCGGATTAGCTTCAATGCCCCTGTTAGACACTAGGAAACCCAAAAGTTTACTTGCTGGTACGCCAAAAACACACTTGGCCGGTGTCGGTGTCAAAACCGGCAGATCTCGGGTAGGGGGTCCCGAACTGTGCGTCTAGGCGGATGGTAACAGGAGACAAGGGACACGATGTTTTACCCAGGTTCGGTCCCTCTTGATGGAGGTAAAACCCTACATCCTGCTTGATTAATATTGATGATGTGTATTACAAGAGTGGATCTACCACGAGATCAAGGAGGCTAAACCCTAGAAGCTAGCCTATGGTATGATTGTTGTTCGTCCTACGGACTAAAGTCATCCGGTTTATATAGACACCGGAGAGGGCTAGGGTTACACAGAGTCGGTTACAATGGTAGGAGATCTACATATCCGTATCGCCAAGCTTGCCTTCCACGCCAAGGAAAGTCCCATTCGGACACGGGACGAAGTCTTCAATCTTGTATCTTCATAGTCTTGGAGTCCGGCCGATGATGATAGTTCGGCTATCCGGACACCCCCTAGTCCAGAACTCCCTTAGTAGCCCCTGAACCATGCTTCAATGACGACGAGTCCGGCGCGCATGTTGTCTTCGGCATTGCAAGGCAGGTTCTTCCTCCGAATAATTTATAGAAGATTGTGAACATCAGGATAGTGTCCGGCTCTGCAAAGATAAATTCCACGTACCACCGTAGAGAGAATAATATGACACAAGTTCAATCTGCTGACGTATTTTGTGGCGTGACGTCACACCACTACCAAGCCTTTACTAGAATCGTTTTTATTGTACCACCTCAGTGCGTTTAGCGAAGCGGTTTTCTTGGCACGTCTTATCGAAGCAGAGATCGTGTTCCCCTTATTCCGGGATTCCCATCAATACGAACGTGGGTAACCCAACCGCGCCATTGATTGCGGAGCTTGGGGGATAAGCGAGTTTTACTAGGCCGGTGGGGACACATGTTTTTGTCCGCCCATATAAGGGGATAAAGATCCAACCCTTTTACCTGCGCCTTCTTCCTCCTTGGCTTATCCAACTCCGCAAACTCGAGCTCCAGCGCACAAGTCCGCACTTCTCACCTCAACCTTCTCCAACTATGTCCGGAGCGGGAGGCAAGTGGATGGCCTCCTTCGTCACGGAGGGGCAGATCCAGAAGCTGCGCAACACCGGATATTTGTCCAGCAACATCGCGCACCGGCTCCCCGACGAGGGAGAGCTCATCCCCACCCCCAGGCCCCATGAGAGGGTAGTATTTCTTCCCCATTTCCTCCGCGTACTGGGCTTCCCACTTCATCCCTTTGTCCGGGAGCTCATGTTCTACTACGGCCTGGATTTCCATGATCTGGCCCCGAATTTCATCCTCAACATCTCGGCGTTTATCGTCGTGTGCGAGGCTTTCCTCTGCATCCAGCCCCACTTCGGCTTGTAGCTCAAGACCTTCAGTGTCAAGCCGAAGGTTGTGAAGGGCAGCCAAGCGGAGTGCGGAGGCGCCATGGTGGGCAGGATGTCCCACGTTACTTGGCTGGAGGGCATTTTCATGGAAACCATTAAGGGGTGGCAATCGTGGTGGTTCTACATCACCGAGCCGCGTGACCCTGATTGGGCAGCGGCCCCCGAATTCAGATCTGGCATCCCTACACGGCTCACCTCCTGGAAAGAGAGTGGCCGGATCTGGGGTGATTCGGAGGAGCTGACCGGACTCCAAGCCTGTATCCAAAAGCTGGTGGACAAGAAGCTCAAGCTTGTCAACGTAGTCCAGGTCATGCTCATCCGCCGGATTCTCCCGTGCCAACGACGGGGTTTCAACATGTGGGAGTTCGATCCGGCGCAGCACCAGACTCTGAGCGGGCTCTTCGACACTATGTACGAAGATGTCTGGAAGGTGCTGTTCAAGGGCGCCGAGGCTCCCGCATCCGCTATCGAAGATCGCGGATTCAGCTCGCAGCGTCCGGCTGACGAGGTAAGTGATTTTGTCCTTTACGGAATGCTCGTTTTCCATAGTTTGACTCTATGCGGAATCTAAACTCCCTTTACCTTTGACAGGACTGGTTGGCGAAGGCCGAACAGACTATCTGTCTGGCCCCATTGCCAGAGGACCTAGCGGACGCCCGCCTATTGGGGCTGCTGGCTCCGGCACCCCACATGGTGCCGGAGAAGAAGGCCAAGAAGAAGGCCACGGGTACTCGAAAGAGTTCCCGTTTTCAGGTGTTATCGGATGATGACTCCGAGGCCGACTCCTCCCACCAAGGCGAGGAGGAGAAGAAGAAAGCCTCTCCCCCAGCGGGGGGAGGGAAGAAAAGGAAGGCTTCCCCTACGGGGGAGGCCGAAGGGTCCATGAAGGGAAAAACTCTTTCCCCGGACTGCTCTGCCAACGCCAGTGACGACGACGAGGACTGGCCTCCAAGGACCAAGCCCCTGGCGAGATCGTAAGTATCCGGACTCCCGAATAACTTCATGGTTTTTTCTTTTCGCCACATAATGTCTTTCTAATGCCGCATACAACTCTGCAGTCCGCCCAAGGATGATCTTCCCGCTTCGTCGAGCGGGTCCTTAGGTGCGTCGGATATGGATTCTCTTCTGACTGCCTCCATCCCCTGTGATGCGGACGATGCCGAGGTGGGATCCCGGGAAGGGACCCACCAGGAGGAGGAGGCTCCGGAGGTGTCGCAGGAGAACCTCCCGGACTTTGCACCGAACTCGGCCCCGGAACCCATAGTGGCTCCGGAGTCCGACGGGCGACCCCTTCGTAAGAAGGGCAAGATCGTGACGCCGGAGGCACCGGATAACTTGCTGGAGGCGCTCAATGGCGCCTCCATTGAAGAGGAACACCACACTGTTATGAGTGCGGTGATTCAGAAGGTTCAGCTCGCCAAGAGCAGGCCGACCAAAGCCTGCTGCAGCCTTCTAACAGGCTTCGAGGTAAGAATTTCGATATATATAAAATGGTACCGCATAGACAGTAGCCCCTGATGCTCGGTTCGGTGTTCGGAAAGAAAAGCCGGACTGAGGATCTAAAAAGATATACGCAGGAGTCATAAAAAATATGTCAATATGGGATTGCAGGCTGTGCTGCTGACCTCCGCCGCATTGACTGCGGAGGTCAATACTTTTAAGGAAAGCCTCGAGTGGTCCGAGAGCAAGCTCGTCCGTGCCAAAAAGCAGCTCGAGGACAAGGAAGGTGAGTAACACCTTATTAAAATTGTACCTTACAGAAAAGGATTTTGGTTGCAAGAAGAATGACAAGGATAACGTGGGTATTGTAGGGGCCACTAGCGAGGTGGCGACCCTGAAGGAGGCGGTGTCCGCGGCCGAACGTAATGCGGCCGCGGAACGCTCCGAGCGAGAGAAGCAGGAGGCGCGGGTGGCGGAGGTACAGCAAGAGCTCCAGGCTCTCATGGAAAAACATGAGAGTTTGGAGCGTGACTCGGAGACTCGAGAGTCCGAGCTTGCGACGGCTCTTGAGAGTGCCAAAGCCACTAAGGCCGAAGCCTATAAGGCCCTCTAGGAAATCGAGGAATTGAAGAAAATAGCGGCGGGTAAGGCATTTTTCATGCAAAGTAAGCATGTGAGTGTTAATTACCTGTTACTTACCCGAATTCGGAGCTCTCCAGGAACGTTCGCAGATCTTCCTCGCAGCGTATCCGATGCTGCCGCATTCTACCGGGCCGAGGAGGGGAGCTCGACGGAGAAGGTCTTCTGGTCTCAGTATGCTGAGGCCGGACATCCGGTGCCCCTTAGCGACCAGCTGAAGCAGCTGGTCGAGCTCCACAAGGTGGCCGAACAGGCCATGAAGGGCCTCATAGTTCGACTGTGGCCTAAGGAGGCCATGCCTAGGAGCTACTTCGGCCTGGTGCGGCGGCTGGTGGATGCGTGCCCATGGGTTGAAGTCATCAAGCACTGCGCTTGTATTGAGGGTGCCCGTTGGGCCCTTGCCCGCACAAAGGTGCACTGGGGCAAGATGGATGCCCAGAAGCTTGTGACAGACCCGCCACCGCAGGGCAAGGAGCACCGCACGCCCGAGATGTATTATAAGAGTGTCCTAAAGGGTGCCCGCACTATTGCGGGTGAGTGCTCCAAAGATGTAATATTTGAGTAGACTCGCATTTTGTTATCCTGTGCGCTGAAAACTTAGTTCATATGCGCTAAGCAACGCTTGTTAATTTAAAATATTACCTTCTGTGCGGCTGTTTATCAAATCTGAGAGATGGCAAGTCGTCGGCTTCAGCCCCCATGCCACGAGTGCTGGGGTGTTCGGGATAAACTTGAGCACTCTTGTTCCCATTTTTGGGTCCATCTAGGGGGCGCTCAACACAGTGAACAAGGCAACCAGACTTATAATGCTTGAACACTCTCACTTAGCCATAGAATTCTATAATTTTAAATTTCGGCGAAACCCCTAGTCTTTGGAAGACCGAATTCGGGGCACTATCCACGCCTGGGCCGGACAGAGCCGGTTCCTCGCTCTAAGCGGCATAAGTCTTTAGGGACTCGAAAAAAATCTCTCGAACAGTGACCGGCTCTCGCCTCATCACGACGGTCAGTTTTAGCTTTCTCCACTGAGGCGTTAACCTAGCTCAACTGGGGCGCAATCGCAGTGGTTCTCCCAGTGCTACCTTAGCCGATACAACGGAACGTAAGGTACCAAAACATGGGAGCCGGGCAAACCCAACTATTGACCCAAGACATGATTCGGAGCTGATGCATATAATGCTATAAGTTCAGAGTGCCGCACTTGTGAAAGTGATCGGACTTGTCACACCATGATGCGGGAAACATAAGCCCCTGGTGTATTTAGCCGTACCAAAATGTATGGATGCAACATGTCATAAATGAACATATGTATAAGAAAGAAATGCAATTGGAAGCAAAAAGGTGCTGCATTACTTTATTCGAGAGAAACTGATGTGAGTGCAGAACGATACAAATGGTGCGATAAGCAAGGGATGGGACTATTAAACATGTCCCCCTCCAGGAGTAGGCTGCATAATGGTGTATAAAACAGATTTAATGCTCGTAATGGAGACCACCTGGATATTCGTTGTAGCCTTTCTCCTTCCCTGGCTGTTGCATCGTGAATTCGGCATGTCTGCTGCCGGACAGGGCCTCTGACGAATGGAGTCCTGTGGGTAAAAATAAAAAGGAAAAAGAAAAAAAGAAAAATAAAAAAAGAACGACACACTTGAGAGCCCCTGGTGTGGTTGAGCCACAGTTTGGGCCTATCGTGGTCGTGCCCCTCTCCCCATGCCCATGTATCTTCAGAGCGTAATGGTGTACGCGAAGGACCTGTCTTGACGTTTTACAGGGGCTGGGGTTGGGGCCGCACTGCTACGCGTGCTCGTGCCAGGTGGTCTTGTTGTAGGTTACTCCGGGCGCGCTTAGCTGTGTCCGGCCGCTTAACGGCCAGACTTGAGAATTGCCTTAAGAGGCTGCATTGTACTTCTGCCGCGAGAGCCGCTGTATGTTCCTCCGTTCGGAGAGAACGTTCAGTGTTTCCGTTGACCGTGATGACTCCTCGAGGGCCTGGCATCTTGAGCTTGAGGTATGCGTAGTGCGGCACCGCGTTGAGCTTTGCAAACGCGGTACGTCCGAGCAGGGCATGATAGCCGCTGCGGAACGGAACTATGTCGAAGATTAACTCCTCACTTCGGAAGTTATCCGGGGATCCGAAGACCACTTCTAGTGTAACTGAGCCTGTACAATTGGCTTCTACACCTGGTATGACGCCTTTAAAGGTCGTCTTGGTAGGTTTAATCCTTGAGGGGTCTATGCCCATTTTGCGCACTGTATCCTGATAAAGCAGGTTCAGGATGCCGCCGCCGTCCATCAGGACTCGGGTGAGGTGAAATCCATCGACGATTGGGTCTAAGACCAATGCGGCGAATCCGCCGTGGCGGATGCTGGTGGGGTGGTCCCTTCGGTCAAAAGTGATCGGGCAGGAGGACCATGGATTGAACTTCGGGGCAACTGGCTCCATCGCGTATACATCCCTGAGTGCACGCTTCCGCTCCCTTTTGGGTATGTGCGTTGCGTATATCATGTCCACCGTCCACACCTGTGGGGGGAAAACCCTTCTGTCCTCTATTTTTCGGCGGTCGGGTCTCTTCCTCGTCATAGCTATGCAGCCCCTTGTCATTGTTTTCGGCAATTAACTTGCCTGCCTGCTTGAATACCCAACAGTCCCTGTTGGTGTGGTTGGCTGGTTTTTTGGGGGTGCCGTGTATCTGGCATGAGCGGTCGAGTATTCGGTCCAAATTGGACGGACCCGGAGTAGTTCTTTTGAATGGCTTTTTCCGCTGACCAGGTTTAGAGCCTCTAAATCCGGCATTGGCTGCCGTATCCTCACTATTGTCGCCGCTAATGCGGCATTTGTTTTTGTTACGACGCGACCTGTCGCTACGGTCCTTGATATCCGGACTGCCAGAATTTTTGCTGAGGTTGTTGCTGCGTGCTAGCCAGCTGTCCTCACCCGCGCAGAAGTGGATCATGAGTGATGTGAGGGCTGCCATGGATTTCGGCTTTTCCTGTCCCAGGTGTCGGGCAAGCCACTCGTCGCGGATATTATGCTTGAAGGCTGCGAGGGCCTCCGCATCCGGACAGTCGATGATTTGGTTTTTCTTGGTTAAGAACCGTGTCCAAAATTGTCTGGCCGATTTGTCTGGCTGCTGAATTATGTGGCTTAGCTCATCAGTGTCTGGTGGTCGCACATACGTGCCTTGGAAGTTATCGAGGAATGCGGCTTCCAGGTCTTCCCAACTCCCAATTGACTCTGCTGGCAAGCTGTTAAGCCAATGCCGGGCTGGTCCTTTAAGCTTGAGTGGGAGATATTTGATGGCGTGAAGATCATCACCGCGGGCCATGTGGATGTGAAGGAGATAGTCTTCGATCCAAACCGCGGGGTCTGTTGTGCCATCATAAGATTCAATATTGACGGGTTTAAACCCTTCGTGGATTTGATGATCCATTACTTCATCTGTGAAGCATAGTGGGTGTGCGGCGCCTCTGTACTGGGCGATATCACGACGGAGCTCAAGAGAGCTTTGTCTATTTTGTTTGGCCCGGCCGGACTTACTGTGTCCGGCGCGACGGTTGTCGTCACGTATCGTGGGGCGCCCATGCGATCCATAGATCGATCTTGATTGTCTTGCCCTATCCTCCAATATATCTCGCAAGTCCGGAGCGTTCCCCTACGGCCTTGTGCTTTTCAAGCGATGTCGGGGTACGGGTCTAGTGAAGGGCCTAGAGGCCTCTCTGTCGCGACCACGGGGTGGTCGGTCAGCCGTATTGTCTCCTGGTGATGTGGGTTCATACGCCTCCTCCTCTAATCGGGGGAGCAGCTTGCGTTTAGGGTAGCTTTTGGAGGGGCGTTCGAGCTCATGCTCTTCGGCCGCGAGGACTTCAGTCCATCTGTCGGCTAGCAGATCTTGATCAGCTCTAAGCTGTTGCTGCTTTTTCTTGAGGCTGTTCGCCGTGACCATAAGCCCGCGTTTAAAATGCTCTTGTTTGACGGGATCCTCAGGCACAACGAATTCATCGTCGTCGAGGCTTGCCTCGTCTCCGGAGGGAGGCATATAATCCTCTACCTCTTCTTCTGCCGCTCTCTCATGAGGGCTGGCGTCTCCGTCCTCCTGCGCTGGATCTTGCTGGAGTGGGTTGTCTTCGGCACTGTCCGGTGTATTATTATCTCCGGTGCCGGAATCTTCATTCTTGCTGTGGCGGGATTTAGAGCGGCGCCGCTAACGCCGGCGCTTGGGCTGTTTCTTGGAGGGGTCATCCTTCGCTGTTCCTTCGCCATTCCCATCCTTTGGGATGTCCACCATGTATATGTCATATGATGAGGTGGCTTTCCAGTGCCCTGAAGGCGCTGGTTCTTGGTCGTCTCCGGCGTTGTCGTCCATACCGTCGATGTCTTTGGAGTCGTAATCTAGCATGTTGGTTAGATCGTCGACAGTGGCTACCAAGTGGGTGGTGGGTGGGCTTTGAATTTCTTCGTCGTCCGCATCCCAACCGTCCTGGCCGTAGTCCGGCCAGGGCTCTCCTAATAACGAGAGATACTTTAGCGAACTCAAGATGTCGCCAAAAGGTGAGTGTTGAAAGATGTCCGCTGCGGTGAACTCCATGATCGGCGCCCAATCGGATTCGATCTGAGGGGGCGTGGGAGGTTCGGAGTCCAGCAAGGAGTCCGGCACCTCGGAGTCATGAGCTTCATGAGGGACAAGGTCATTGTTCGGCTCTATCGCCGTAGAGGTTGCAGCCCCCGAGGCGGTGTCTAGCCATCCGTCCTCGATCTGCACAGCCGGCTCCAAATTGAAGATCGGAGCGGGTTCGAGTGCGGCCTCCAGGGTACTGTCCAGCTGCAGAGCTAAATCATACTTGCCGTGACAGTGCGGCACGCTCGGCTGTGGCTCGAATCCATCGAGGATCAAGTCCCCGCGGATGTCAGCCGCGAAGTTCAAACTTCCAAATCTGACCTGACAGCCAGGGGCGTAGCTTTCGAAATGCTCCAGTTGGCCAAGCGAATTGGGCCGCAGTGCGAAGCCGCCGAATACGAAGATCTGTCCGAGGAGGAAGGTCTTACCCTGGACTGCGTCGTTGATGATGATTGAAGAAGCCATCGAGCCTATTGGTGACGGCACAGAGGAACTCTCAATGAAAGCACCAATGTCGGTGTCAAAACCGGCGGATCTCGGGTAGGGGGTCCCGAACTGTGCGTCTAGGCGGATGGTAACAGGAGACAAGGGACACGATGTTTTACCCAGGTTCGGTCCCTCTTGATGGAGGTAAAACCCTACGTCCTGCTTGATTAATATTGATGATGTGTATTACAAGAGTGGATCTACCACGAGATCAAGGAGGCTAAACCCTAGAAGCTAGCCTATGGTATGATTGTTGTTCGTCCTACGGACTAAAGCCATCCGGTTTATATAGACACCGGAGAGGGCTAGGGTTACACAGAGTCGGTTACAATGGTAGGAGATCTACATATCCGTATCGCCAAGCTTGCCTTCCACGCCAAGGAAAGTCCCATTCGGACACGGGACGAAGTCTTCAATCTTGTATCTTCATAGTCTTGGAGTCCGACCGATGATGATAGTTCGGCTATCCGGACACCCCCTAGTCCGGAACTCCCTCAGCCGGGTTAAGCATCATCTTGTAAACCCTGAGGTTATCAAAGGTCTCCTTCAAGTCATCTATCAACGTCTCCTCCTTCTTGGACTTTAACACAATATCATCCACATAAGCATGAACGTTGCGCCCAATCTGATTATGAAGGCAGTTCTGCACACAGCACTGATAAGTCGCCTGGGCACTTTTGAGCCCAAAAGGTATAGACACATAGCAGAAGGCTCCAAAGGGAGTTATAAATGCTGTTTTCTCCTGGTTCTTAACCGCCATCATGATCTGATGATAACCCGAATAAGCATCCAGAAAACTCAAACGCTCACAACCCGCCGTAGCATCAATGATTTGATCAATACGAGGGAGAGCAAAAGGATCAGCTGGACATGCCTTGTTCAAATCTGTGTAGTCCACATGCATACGCCAAGTGTCGTTCTTCTTCAGTACCAGCACCGGATTAGCTAACCACTCTGGATGAAAAACTTCAATGATGAACCCTGCTGCCAAGAGCCGGGCTACTTCCTCACCAATGGCCTTGCGCCTCTCTTCATTGAACCGGCGAAGAAACTGTCTGACCGGTTTAAACTTGGGATCAACATTAAGGGTGTGCTCAACGAGTTCCCTCGGTACACCTGGCATGTCAGAAGGCTTCCATGCGAAGATATCCCGATTCTCACGGATGAAATCGATGAGCACGCTTTCCTATTTCGGATCCAGATTGGCACTGACAATAAACTGCTTGGATGAATCGCCAGGCACAAAGTCAACCAACTTGGTCTCATCAGCCAATTTAAACTTCAAGGCCGGGTCATGCTCCGTAGTGGGTTTTTTCAAAGAAGTCATATCGGCCGGATCAACATTGTCCTTATAGAATTTTAACTCCTCCATTGAACAAACCGACTCAGCATAAGCCGCATTACCTTCCTCGCACTCCAAAGCAATCTTATGGCTTCCATGCATTGTGATAGCCCCCTTATGACCCAGCATTTTGAGCTGCAGAGAAACATAACACGGCCTTTCCATGAACTTAGCCGGCCGTCCAAATAGGGCATGGTACGGGCTTTGGATTTTCACCACTTCAAAAGTCAATGTCTCTGATCTTGAGTCATGATCGTCTCCAAAAGCAACCTCCAGGGCTATCTTACCAACCGGATAAGCTGATTTGCCAGGCACCACCCCATGGAAAACGGTGTTTGACGGTTTAAGATTCTTATCTGTTAACCCCATACGACGGAAGGTGTCGTAATACAAGATGTTGATACTGCTCCCTCCATCCATGAGCACTTTAGTGAACTTATAACCTCCAACCTGAGGCGCTACCACTAACGCCAAATGACCCGGATTTTCAACCCGGGGCGGGTGATCCTCTCGACTCCACATAATAGGTTGTTCAGACCAGCGTAAGTAACGGGGCACCGCCGGTTCAACGGAATTTACTGCCCTCTTATGAAGTTTCTGATCTCGCCTGCACAGGCTAGTGGTGAAAACATGGTACTGCCCACCATTTAATTGCTTCGGGTGACTCTGATAGCTCGATTGTTCTTGTTGCTGATCCCCAAGTTGATTGCCTCCACCTTGGTTGCCCCGATTACTTTGATGCTATGTACGCTTTGATTACCCTGGAATCCTGAACCGGAATTGCCTCCACCATAACCCGGCCCGTAGGACCCAGACCTGAACCGCCAGACGATCCATGATCATTCCGGAAAAAATCTGAATTTTTGAACTCTCGCATGATATAACAGTCTTTCTAGAGGTGCGTGGCCGGTTTGTCCTGTGATCCGTGCTTTGGGCAAGGCTGGTTCAACAGGTAATTCAGGCGCTCCGGATTGGGACTTGGCCCTCCTCCTCGTGGGGGCGGTTTACCCTTACGACGCTAACCATTACCCTGCGTACTGGTGTTAGCCACAAAATCTGAATTACCGTCTGCTTTACGCTTACCATTGTTACTATGACCCGCTTGGTTATGCTGCGGTCCCTTCACACCATTGTTCTTCCTTCCTTTCTCCGGCTTCTCATCATCAGACTCAGGATCCTTAGTATTATCAGAATCGACATACTTCACCAAAGCTGCCATAAGTGTTCCCATGTCATTGCAATGACGCTTGAGTCATCCCAACTTCAACTTCAACGACTGAAACCGGCAATTGCCCTCTAGCGTTATGATTGCCGAATCAACATTGATGCGGTCCGACGAATGTAGGATTTCCGAAACCCGGTGCACCCAATGAGTCATTGATTCTCCTTCTCCTTGGACTCAAGTGGCCAGATCCACAATTGACTTAGGTTGCTTGCACGTGTCTTTGAAATTTGCTATAAACCGGGCTTTCAACTCGGCCCATGAACCGACGGAATTAACCGGCAGACTCTTTAGCCAAGTGCGAGCCGTTCCATCCAGCATCATGGTGAAATACTTCGCACATGCCGCTTCATCCACATCTAGCATCTCCATTGCCATCTCATAACTCTCAACCCATGACTCGGGAGGTAAATCGGCGGTGTAATTAGGCACCTTATGTGGACCCTTGAAATCTTTGGGCAGCCGCATATTACACAAAGCCGGGATGAGACAGGGCACTCCCCAAGAACTGAAAGTAGGACCTGGTTCCACGGAAGCCGTTGGACGAACCGGAGTGAGCTGATAGTCCTATGTTGCTTCTCGACGCGCTCTTCTGTTGTCCACCACCTGCCGAGCATTTGCCCCACCGCACGCATATAGGACCTCGAGGGGCATCACAGTTTCGCGCACTTCTTGACACAGCCGGTTCATCGATGTGTCGGTTGTAACTCCGACTCGGGCGCAGAGTTGAATGAAGTCTGTCTCGGCTATATGAATAGGCTTGCTGTTGTACGATAGCCGTTTGAAGAAGATCCCTAGTGCGCCGCGTCTCCACCGCCGCTGGGGACTCACCCTCCATTGGGATAGCAGCCAACCGCGATGCCGCAACGATCATGTTAACCAAAGGGGTGGAGAAGTGACCCGGCGATGCTGGCATATACTGAGGCGGTTCATGGGTTCGTCGAGGTGGGTCAGTTACCCATGGCTGATCCGACGCTCCTGCTCCTGGTGCTTCAATCCGGTTTATTGCTTCCGGATTACTGGTTCCTGCTCCTGGTGTGCCGAAGAGACTCATTGCTTCGTAAACCGGCGGCAATCGAGATCGATGCCTTCTTCTCAACATGTCGTTTGAAGCGTTCTGATCCAACAGGAGACGGTAATTCTCTGCTTGAATCCGTTGTGCCTGTGCATCTAAAGCGGCTCGCTCCTCAGCCATCCTGGTTTCCTCCGCTGCTAAGTCCTCCTTGGCCTAAGTTATCTGATCCTGCAGCTTAGCAACCTCCGCATTATGCTGCTCTTGGGTGCCTGGGGTAACCTGTGCGGTCAGTAATGTCGTCCAGGCATCCAATAAACCGGACAAAACTTGGGCCAGCCGGCGCGCGGGGCCTCTTGCCCCAGCTGCCGATCCGAAAATCATTGCCGCCGCAGTTGAAGACTGCAATGTGGGCTACGTACCAGCCATGAAAATCGCAACCCGGTTCGGCGGTTCAAAGGGGTCCGGAATACTCTTGCCGTCAGAGTAGCCCCCAAATTGGCCATCTTGCAACTGGTACATTGACTCGGTCTCCCCGGTGGATGACTCGTCATCTGAATAAACGGCGGTCTCACCATTGGACGCCGGTTCAAGTTCCGCAACATTGATGAATCCTACGAATGCACGCTTCATGGCAGGCTGAATCCGGGCAGGACTTGCACGCTGAGCCGTCTCGACGAGGTCGGTGCAGATGTCCGGCTCAGGGCCTGGTTCGCCGATCTTGCCGATGAAGACGTGAATTCCGCCAAAGGGGACCCGATACTGTAAGTGCATCTAGTGCCACCCCTAGTTGGTTTTGGAGTACTGACCACAAACCTGGTTGAGGGACTAATGTGTTTGTGAGAATTGCAGGATAACACAGGTAATAGTCGCTCATTGATTCGGTTTACCTACCGGAGATGACCCCTAAAAATGTGTGAAGACATTGAAGATAATGGTGGTCTGTGAAGCTATTCACGTTGAAGACTATGACATGAGAAGACATTGAGTGAAGACTATGGAGCACGAAGACTTAGTTGTTTCGTTGTTTCCTTTTCTTCTTTGTTGAGTCATAGGAACCACCGCACTGTTAAGTGGGGTCCAAGTGAACAAAGTCAGAGTGACTGAAGTGATGCTCAACCAAATCCTATGTCTTCGAGCGAAGACAATGAGAGAAATCTTATCCAGAGTCAGATGAGTCGGCTTTACTTGTAGCCCAAGTCAAGCTGCCGCATGTGTTTGAAATCTGACCGTTGCAACACGTGTCAGTTCCTTAGTGACCCAGGGTCATTTTGGACAAATCAGGTCGGGTTGCCTAGCGGCTATAAATAGCCCACCCCCTACACCATAAATTGGTGGCTGCTCAGAGTTAGTATACGGCTTTTGTCGTTTGAGAGCAACCCACCTCCAAAGCTTTTGAGAGAGAATCCTTGCGAGGAGAAAGCCCAAACCACCCAGAGCCCAAAGAGTGTTTGGCATCATTGAAGTCTTTCTGTCCACGTGATCTGAAGACTTATTGCACTTGAGGACTGTGAATCCTCCAGCCGGTTAGGCGTCACGTTCTGAGCATCCAAGAGTCATTGTGGGTTGCCGGTGAATGAAGTATGTGAAGGTTTGGGAGTCTACCTTGAAGACTTACCAGAGTGATTGGGCAGGGACTGAGAGTCCTTAGCTCAAGGGGAATAAGGTGAAGATGCAGTCTTCTGAGTTAAATCTCAGCCTCCCTAACCAGACGTACGGTTGTCACAACAACTGGAACTGGTCGAACAAACCCCTGTCCTCCTGAAGTCACTTGTTCTATCTCTCACTTCTCTTTACTTACAGTTTGTCTTCATGAAGTCATTGCCTGCTTGCATTATCTGTTTGACTTCACTGTGTGACTACTTGTCCTGATTGGCTTCATACTATCTTCTATCCTAATCTTTACTACCTAGCTGCTAATAGTCTTTGTGCTTTCACTTTATTGAATACTTGACTATGGCTTGTCTAGTGTAGTCTACCTTCCGTTGCATACGAATAGTGTCGTTTATGTTGTTTGTCTTCGAAACTCCCAAGTTTTGAATACTTCCATAAAAACCGCCTATTCACCCCCTCTAGTCGATAACTAGCCCTTTCAATTGGTATCAGAGCAAGGTACCCCCTTGTTCTGTGTGATTTGGTTTAACCACCTGGAGTTTTAGATATGTCGACTGTAGGGATAATCAAAGTCTCCGCTGCATGCCCCATCTTCGATGGCACTGAATATCCCTTCTGGAAGAATAGGATGCGCATGCATCTTGAAGCCATTGATGTTGATCTGTGGTATGTTGTCAAGAATGGCGTTCCCAAGACTGGTGAAGGTGTCACCCCTGCTGATGTCAAGAAGTTCATTGAACTGGACTCTACAGCCAAGAACATCATTTGTGGTCATCTGACCAAAGGGCAGTATGGCCATGTGAGCGCTCTGGAAACGTCGAAGCTAGTCTGGGACTGGCTCTCCAAAGTCAATGAAGGCATCTCAACTCAGCGAGATCAACGAATCAGTACGCTCCACAACCTCTTCAACCGCTTCAAGAGACAAGACAATGAGAATGTCCAGCTCACATTTGATCGTCTCACTAATATCACAAATGAGCTCCAAACACTCGGTGCAACTGATATTACGAAGCAAGAAATAGTGAAGACACTGCTGAGATCTCTTGACAGCTCATTTGACACCTTAGCCCTGATGATACAAGAACGTCCTGATTTCAAGACACTTGATCCGTGAGACATACTTGAGAGGCTTAACACACATGAGTACCGGCTATCTGAGAAACGAGATATCTATGGCCCCAACTATGGTCGAACTCGGGCTTTGAAGGCAAAGGCTGCCGCTTCCTCATCTGAAGAAGAATCTGGCTACAGTTCCGGTGATCCTGAAGACATTGGAAAGGAGCTTGCTATGATTGTGAAGAAGTTCTAGAAATCACAAAGAAGAAAGCTTCAGAAAATCTTCACGATCCAGCTCAAGGAATGATGAAGCTTCCACCCATGATAGCAAGAAAAGAACCTATCACAAGTGCAAGAAACCTGGTCACTACATCTCTGAATGTCCACAGTGGGACAATGAGAAGAAGAATAAGAAGAAGAGCAAAGAATATGATTCTGATGACAAGAAGAAGAAGAAATACTCAAAGTCTTCTTCCAAATCTTCTTCCAAGTCTTCATCACACAAGAAGAGCTGATCACGCAAGGCACGTGCTTTTGTTGGCAAGGAGATGGATTCAGAGGAGGAGTCTGCTTCTGAGGAGGCGGTGGTGGAGTTTGAGGAGGAGTCCGACTCTGGGGTCGCAAGTCTGGCTCTAGATACCGCTTACGTCGCCAAGTCCATCTTCAACACTGAAGATAATGGCTCCATCACCAACGCTAATGACGAGAACGACTCAGCTCCCACCTACTGCTTCATGGCACGTGGTGCGAAGGTAAACTCACGTGATGCTTACTTTCAAACCTCAAGTGAAGATGACTCTGATGGTGAATCCAAACCTAGCTACAAAAAACTTGCTAAAATTGCAACTGAACAACAGAAAGCTATGGAACATATTCAAAATATTTTAGACAAAAGCGATGACCTGTTGGACGCGGAAATGACTAAAACTCAGTCCTTAATTGAAGACATAAAAAATCTTCATGTTAAGTACTAGGAACTTGAAGGTCGACATGAAACGCTCTCAACCTCTCATGAAAAGCTCTCCTATGATTATCTTCAAAGGAAGCAGGAGCTTGAGAAATTGAGATCGGATCATGAAGATCTTCAAAAAGAAAACGAGTCACTCCGCGCTCAACAGATCAGTCCCGCTCAGGAAGGATTTGAAACACCATGTTTAAAATGCATTGAGTGTGATAACGCTGCCTCTATTACTGAATGTTCTACTGCTACTACTGTTAAATTATCTTCAACTGCTGATGTGGTAACTAACCCCTTTGTTGAGGATACCACTACTATTGCTGATGAGAATGCTAGGTTGAAGACACTGCTTGAGACAGGGATGTACAAAAGTCTCAAAGGGCATCAGACATTATGTGATGTCCTCCAAAAGCAGATTCTGAACCAAAACCCTAGAAAAGAGGGTGTTGGGTTCGAGAGAAAAATGAATGTTGATGGGTCATACTGGAAGCCTGAGCAGTACCCCAAAATCACCTGGGTTGCTGCAAAGGAACCTTCAGTAGATCCATCCACCTTATCTGGCTTCACTTGTGCTAATCCTATTATCATTGATGAATCCTTTGATCCAAACTATAAATTGTTTAAGAATCAGAATGGCGAAGTGTTTGCCAGGTATATTGGTACTAACTGCAGGAATGGGCCACCTATAAAGAAGATATGGGTACCCAAAAGTTGTCTTGAGAATCTTCCAGTGAATGTCATCATGACACCACCTGTGAAGAAGACAAACCCCATACCAAAGGCTTCATATGGTCCAAAAGCTTCATACAAACCGAGGACTCATCCGAGTCACCCTATCGTCAATGTTTTACAGGGAAATCATACTCAGACCCATGAATATGAGCATGTTTCATCAAACCGCTATGTTCATAGAACTAAGAACTTTTCTACTTATTCTTATGAGTATTATTCACCCCCTGCAAGGCTATTTACTAGGGCTCTGAAGCCTAAGTTCTCAGATGCTGCCCTTAGACTCATAGCTTATAAGCGACCCCTGAAAATGTGGGTGGTTAAGAAAACCTAACTCTCTTTTGCAGGAAAAGGTCTCCAACCAAAAATCAAAGGCGTCCAAAACTAATGCTGGAGATCTTAAAAATCTTGTAGGGCCCAAGATAAAATGCCGGAATGGTCTTACTATGTATTTTGCTCCGGATTTTCTTGACACTCATCCAATTTATCCTAACCAAGACCTGAATTTTCATGTTCCACGTGTTCGTCAAATGTTTATGCTTCACAACTCGCTTGGTGAAGCCTATCCCCCAAACTGCACTATAGGCTACGACACCTCGTGCTTCAGAATGGATTATGGACAGTGGATGCACTAATCATATGACTGGCGATCAAAGTCTTCTGATGGATTCAACGCTACGTCCATCAGACAAGAGTCACATCATATTTGCTGACACTGGTAAAAGCAAGGTATTGGGTCTAGGTAGAATTGCAATATCAAGGGATCAGCACATGGATAAAGTGATGCTTGTTGAATCCCTTGGTTCCAACTTAATGTCTGTCTCAATGCTTTGTGACTTAAACATGATTGTGCTATTTGGAAAATATCGCTGCCTTGTACTGATGGAATCTGACAAGTCTCTAGTCTTTGAAGGGTATCGAAAAGATGATTTGTATATGGTAGATATCTCAGCAGGACCGCAGATGGCCGTATGTCTTCTAGCAAAAGCTTTAGAATGCTGGCTTTGGCATCGAAGGCTAGGGCATGCTGGCATGAGGAACTTGCATACTCTCGCTAAGAAGAAGCATGTCATGGGCATCGAAGGCGTCAAGTTCAAGAAGGATCATCTGTGTGGTGCCTGCGAAGCCGGAAAGATGACAAGAGCCAAGCATCCCTCGAAGACAATCATGACTACATCTCAACCCTTCGAGCTGCTGCACATGGACTTATTTGGCCCTACTCACTACTCTACTCTCAATGCTACTGCTTGCCTCTATGGCTTCGTTATTGTTGATCATTACTCTCGATATACTTGGGTGCATATAATCCTCTACAAGACTGAAGTGCAGTATGTCTTCAGACGCTTTGCCAACCATGCCATGACGAACTATGCCATCAAGATCAAGCACATCAGAAGCGACAATGTGTAAGTGTATCTAGTGCCACCCCTAGTTCGTTTTGGAGCATTAACGACAAAGTTGGTTGAGGGACTAATGCGTTTGTGAGAATTGCAGGATAACGCAGGTAGTGTCCCTCATTGATTCGGTTTACCTACCGGAGATGACCCCTAAAAATGTATGAAGACATTGACGACAATGGTGGTATGTGAAGATATTCATATTGAAGACTATGACATGAGAAGACATTGAGTGAAGACTATGGACTGCGAAGACTGTGTTGTTTCGTTGTTTCCTTTTTCTTCTTTGTTGAGTCATAGGAACCACCGTACTGTTAAGTGGGGTCTAAGTGAACAAAGTCAGAATGACTGAAGTGATGCTCAACCAAAATCCTATGTCTTCGAGCGAAGACAATGAGAGCAAATCTTATCCAGAGCTGGACGAGTCAGCTTTGCTTGTAGCCCAAGTAAAGTTGATGTGTGTGTTTGAAATTTGTCTGTTGGAACACGTGTCAGTTCCTTAGTGACCCAGGGTCATTTCGGACATATCAGGTCGGGTTGCCTTGTGGCTATAAATATCCCACCCCCTACACCATAAATTGGTGGCTGCTCAGAGTTAGTGCACGGCTTTTGTCGTTTGAGAGCAACCCACCTCGAAGCCTTTGAGAGAGAGAAATCCTTGCGAGGACAAAGCCCAAACACCCAGAGCCAAAGAGTGTTAGGCATCACTGAAGTCTTTCTGTCTGTGTGACCTAAAGACTTATTACACTTGAGGACTGTGAATCCTCCAGCCGGTTAGGCGTCGCGTTCTGAGCATCCAAGAGTCATTGTGGATCGCCGGTGAACGAAGTCTATGAAGGTTCAGAAGTCTACCTTGAAGACTTACCAGAGTGATTGGGCGAGGACTGGGTGTCCTTAGCTCCAGGGGAATAAGGTGAAGACACGGTCTTCTGAGTCGAATCTCAGCCTCCCTAACCAGACGCACAGTTGTCACACCAACTGGAACTGGTCCAACAAATCCCGTGTCTTCAACAAGTGACTGGTTCTATCCTCTCCCTCCCTTTACTTAGTGTTTTTCTTCATGAAGTCATTGCCTATTTGTCGTACCTGTTTGACTTCATTGCTTGACTACTATCGTTTGTTGGCTTCATACTATCTTCCATCCTGATCCTTACTACCAAGCTGCTATTAGTCTTTGTACTTTCACATTATTGCATACTTGATTATGGCTTGCTTGTTGTAGTTTATCTTCCGCTGCATATCAATTAGGTCATTGCTATTGTTTGTCTTCGAAACTTCCACGTTTTGAAGACTTTCGTAAAAATCGCCTATTCACCCCCCTCTAGTCAATAACTAGCACTTTCAATTGGTATCAGAGCAAGGTACTCCCTTGTTCTGTGTGATTCGGTTTAACCACCTGGAGTTTAGCTATATCAGCTGCAGGGATAATCAAAGTCTCCGCTGCTTGCCCCGTGTTCGATGGAACTGAATATCCCTACTGGAAGAATAAGATGCGCATGCATCTTGAAGCCATTGATGTCGACCTTTGGTATGTCGTCAAGAACGGCGTTCCCAAAACTGGTGAAGGTGTCACCCCCACTGATGTCAAGAAGTTCATTCAACTGGACTCTACTGCAAAGAACATCATCTGTGGTCATCTGACCAAAGGACAGTATGGCCGTGTGAGTGCTCTGGAAATGTCGAAGCTAGTCTGGGACTGGCTATCCAAGGTCAACGAAGGCGTCTCAACCCAGAGAGATCAAAGGATCAGTGTTCTTCGCAATCTCTTCAACCGCTTCAAGAGAAACGACAATGAAAATGTCCAGCTCACGTTTGATCGTCTCACCGACATCACAAATGAGCTTCAGGCTCTCGGTGCCACTGAGATTACCAAGCATGAAATCATCAAGACACTACTGAGATCACTTGACAGCTCCTTTGACACCCTTGCCCTCATGATAGAAGAACGCCCTGACTTCAAGACACTCGATTCGTCTGATATACTTGAGAGGCTCAACACACATGAGTTCCAGCTTTCTGAGAAAAGAGATATCTATGGTCCCAACTATGGCCGAACTCGCGCTTTGAAGGCAAAAGTTGTTTCCTCATCTGAAGAAGAATCTGACTGCGGTTCTGATGATCCCGAAGACATTGGAAAGGAACTTGCTATACTTGTGAAAAAGTTCCAGAAGTTCACCAAGAAGAAAGGCTTCAGAAAGTCTTCACGATCTAGCTGAAGAAATGATGAAGCTTCCACTCATGACCACAAGAAGAGAACATGTCACAAGTGCAAGAAACCTGGACACTATATCTCTTAGTGTCCACAGTGGGACAATGAGAAGAAGAAGAAGAAGAAGAGCAAGGAATATGATTCTAATGACAAGAAGAAGAAGAAATCTTCAAAGTCTTCTTCCAAGTCCTCATCAAGGTCTTCATCTCATAAGAAGAGCTCATCTAGCAAGGCTCGTGCTTTTGTTGGCAAGGAAATGGATTCAGAGGAGGAGTCTGCTTCTGAGGAGGCGGAGGTGGAGTCTGAAGAGGAGTCCGACCCTGGCGTTGCAAGTCTGGCTCTAGCCACAGCCTATGTTGCCAAGTCCATCTTCAACACTGAAGACAATGATTCCCACACCAACGCTGAAGCTGATGATAAGGACGACCCTGCTCCCACTTACTGCTTCATGGCACGTGGTGCCAAGGTATCATGTGATGCTTACTTCCAAACATCAAGTGAAGATGAATCTGATTGTGAATCCAAACCCAGCTACAAAACACTTGCTAAAATTGCAACTGAACAACAAAAAGCTATGGAACATACTCAAAAACTGTTAGACAAAAGCGATGACCTGTTGGACACGGAAATGACACGTTCACAGTCCTTAGTTGAAGACATAAAAAATCTTCATGCTAAGTACCAAGAACTTGAAAGTCTTCATGAAACACTCTCAACCACTCATGAAAAGCTCTCCTATGATTATCTTCAAAGGAAGCAAGAGCTTGAGAAATTGAAAGCGGCTCATGAAGATCTTCAAAAAGAGAATGAGTCACTTCGCGCTCAACAGATCAGTTCCGCTCAGGATGGATTTGAACCACCATGTGTAAAATGCATTGAGCGTGATAACGCTACCTCTGTTGCTGAATGTTCCACTGCTGCTACTGTTGCATTGTCTTCAACTACTGATGTGGTAACTAACCCCTCTGCGGAGGATACCACTACTATTGCTGATGAAAATGCTAGGTTGAAGACATTGCTTGAAACAGGGATGTATAAAAGTCTGAAAGGACATCAGACACTTTGTGATGTCCTCAAAAAGCAGATTCTGAACTGAAACCCTAGGAAAGAGGGTGTTGGGTTCGAAAGGAAAATGAATGTTGATGGTTCCTACTGGAAGCCTGAGCAGTATCCCAAAACCACATGGGTTCCTGCAAAGGAACCTTCAGTAGATCCATCCACCTCATCTGGTTTCACTTGCACTAACCCTATCATCATTGATGAATCCTTTGATGCAAACTATAAACTGTTCAAGAATCAGAATGGTGAAGTGTTTGCCAGGTATATTGGTACTAACTGCAGGAATGGACCACCTATGAAGAAGATCTGGGTACCTAAGCAGTGCATTGAGAATCTTCCTGTGAATGTCATCATGACACCACCAAGGAAGAAGACAAACCCCAGACCTAAGGCTTCATATGGCCCAAAGGCTTCATACAGATACATGACTCACCTGAGTCACCCTAACGCCAATGTTTTGCAGGGAAATCATACTCAAACTTATGAATATGAGCGTGTGTCTTCAAACCGCTATGTTCATAGAACTAAGAACTTTTCTGCTTATTCACATGAGTATCATTCATCTCCTGCAAGGCTATTTGCTAGGGCTTCAAAGCCGAAGTTCTCAGATGCTGCACTTAGACTCATTGCTTCTAAGCCATCCCTGAAGATGTGGGTGGTGAAGAAGAATTAACTTTCTTTTGCAGAATAGGGTCTCCAGCCTGAAATCAAAGGCGCCCGATGCTACTGTTGGGGACCTAAAACACATTAAAGGACGCATGATAAAATGATCTTACTATGTGTTTCACATCTGAATCGCTTACCAGTCATACTATGTGTCCTAACCTTGACCTAAGCTGTGATAATCCTTGTGTGCGTCAAATGCTTATGCTTCACAACACTCTTTGTGAAGCCTATCCTCCTAACTGAACTGTAGGGTATGACACCAAAAGCTTCAGGATGGATTATGGACAGCGGATGCACTAATCATATGACTGGTGATCGAAGTCTTCTCATGGACTCAACCTTACGTCCATCAGACAAGAGTCACATCACATTTGCTGAAACTGGTAAAAGCAAGGTATTGGGTCTAGGTAGAGTTGCAATCTCAAAGGATCAACACATGGATAAAGTGATGCTTGTTGAAGCCCTTGGTTTCAACTTAATGTCTGTCTCAATGCTTTGTGACCTAAACATGATTGTGCTATTCGGAAAATATCGTTGCCTTGTACTAATGGAATCTGACAAGTCTCTAGTCTTTGAAGGGTATCAAAAAGATGATCTATACATGGTAGATTTCTCAGCAGGTCCACAAATTGCCGTATGTCTTCTTGCAAAAGCTTCAGAATGCTGGCTCTGGCATCGGAGGCTGGGGCATGCTGGCATGAGGAACTTACACACACTCTTCAAGAAGAAGCATGTCATAGGCATCGAGGGTGTCAAGTTCAAGAAGGATCATTTGTGTGGTGCCTGCGAAGCTGGAAAGATGACTAGGGCAAAGCGCCCCTCGAAGACAATCATGACTACATCTCAACCCTTCGAGCTATTACACATGGACTTATTTGGCCCTACTCACTACTCCACCCTCACAACAACTGCTTGTCTCTATGGCTTCGTCATTGTTGATGACTACTCAAGATATACATGGGTGCACATAATTCTCTACAAGACTGAAGTGCAAGATGTCTTCAGACGCTTCGCCAATCGAGCAATGAACAATTATGGCGTGAAGATCAAGCATATCAGAAGTGACAACGACACTGAGTTCAAGAACACCGGACTTGATCTTTACCTGGATACAATGGGAATCACTCATGAGTTTTCTGCTCCATACACACCTCAGCAAAATGGCATCGTAGAGCGCAAGATCAGAACCCTCACTGAGATGGCTTGAACAATGCTCGACGAGTACAAGACACCAAGAAAGTTCTGGCCTGAAGCTATTAATACAACATGCCACATCATCAACCGTGTTTACATCCATAAGCTTCTGAACAAAACATCCTATGAGCTCCTTACTGGCAAGAAGCCAAATGTCAGCTACTTCAGAGTATTTGGAGCTAGGTGCTGGATCAAGGATCCCCATCACAAGTCAAATTTTGCACCTAAAGCTCACGAAGGCTTCATGCTTGGCTACGGAAAGGATTCGCACTCTTACAGAGTCTTCAACCTCTATCTCTACAAAATCGTCGAAACTGTGGACGTGCGATTTGATGAAACCAATGGTTCACAAAGAGAGCTCCTGCCAAGTACACTAGATGAAGCTCCACCCAGCGAATCTGTCAAGCTGATGGTGAACTGTTTGTGTGCCAAATATATGTGGATGACATTATCTTCGGATGCACCAACCAGAAGTATAGTGATGAATTTGGATACATGATGCAAGAGCAATATCAGATGTCCATGATGGGTGAGCTGAAATTCTTCCTTGGTCTTCAAATTCGTCAGCAAAGGAATGGCATCTTCATATCTCAAGAAAAATACCTCAAAGATTGTCTGAAGAAGTTTGGAATGGAAGACTGCAAAGGTTACACGACGCCAATGCCAGCCAAACACCATCTTGGTCCCGATGACAATGGTAAAGAGTTCGATCAAAAGGTATACCGCTCCATGATTGGTTCTTTACTTTATCTATGTGCATCTAGGCCAGATATTATGCTTAGTGTTTGTATGTGTGCTCGATTCCAAGCGGCACCAAAGGAATCGCATCACTTAGCTGTGAAGCGAATTCTTCGATATTTGGCTTACACCCCAACACTCGGATTATGGTATCCAAAGGGCTCAAAATTTGATTTGGTTGGTTTCTCGGATGCTGATTATGCTGGTGACAAGGTGGATCGCAAGTCTACATCAGGCACATGTCACTTTTTGGGACGATCACTTGTCTGTTGGTCTTCAAAGAAGCAGAACTGTGTATCACTCTCAACTGCTGAATCTGAATACATTGCTGCTGGATCTTGTTGCGCTCAGCTTCTATGGATGAAGCAAACTCTCAAGGACTATGGCATCAATCTGAAACAAGTACCTCTTTTCTGCGACAACGAAAGCGCCATCAAGATTGCCAACAATCCAGTCCAGCACTCGAAGACAAAGCACATTGAAATTCGTCATCACTTTCTCAGAGATCATGTCATGAAGAAAGATATTGACATCATTCACGTCAACACTGAAGAGCAACTGGCAGATATCTTCACAAAGCCCATGGATGAGAAAAGGTTTTGCAAGTTACGGTGTGAGCTAAATATCTTGGAATCCTCAAATGTCCTGTGATCAGGCACACATCCTAACACTTATGCATGTTGATGACTTAGATGTGCAACACACGAAGTAAAGTATATCTTCAATTGATGAAGACTTACATTCTGAGTGTGAATACATTAACGTGGAATTTGACTTCGGAGCGCCACGATAATTGTGCGTCGTGTCTGGGTCTAATACTTCCTATACGGTGGGTAACGCCACCACCAAATTTCTCTATTTGAAGTGTTTCACTCATGGCGTTACTTTTGCAATGTCTTCGCATTTTGTTTGTCTTCAATTTCAATTTATCTTCAGGATTCTCTTCACTATGATGATTTGATTGCTTTCT
>NC_041385.1:32646924-32666100 GCF_002162155.2 Triticum dicoccoides | reverse complement strand
ACAACATTCACTTATAGCTATGTCTTCCTAGTTGAATCTTTTGAACTAAGTGAATGTGATCGGACCCTAATCTCTCTGTGCTTTCTATCTCAAACTCTATCTGTCCAAAACATATGCATTCTATTGAAACTGTCGAATGTCTTCTCTGCGTCCTAGTCAGCAGAAGACACAGAGACAAACATTAAGTCTGTTTTAAATGATTCGTCTTTATTGTATGAAATCCGGAGAAGCCGGAACAACCATCCGACATGCCTGGCGGGCGTGGGAACGTGGGACAACTCTGAGTATGTTGCATGCTTGCCACGTGCCCCTCAGATGTGAACCGCTAGGGGCACCTGCGTAATTGCGCTGTGCCGCACACTTCCTTATAAATACATGTCCCCTGCCGTAAAGAAAACCTTCTTCCACCTCTCCACCTCGTCAAAACCCTAGCGCCACCGCTAGCTCTCGACGACGGCGGTAACGAAGCGCTTAGCTGCCGCGACTTCTCCGACGCTGTCCTCACGCCGGCCACGAACATCATCCTCTCCGCCGCCGCCGTAGGTGTCCTCCGTCACCAAGTTAGGGCATGGTGGATTGAACTGCTCGGTCTCCTATTCATCCCATCTAGCAGTTCTTCGTGTGGTAAATATAACTCTATTTTTACCGTCTTTTTGATCCTCAAGGATTCATCCTATTTACCAAAATTGGTTTCTGTCTATACAATGTTAGATCTATTCTATCTACATCTCATACTGCCTAGTATATTCACTTAAGCTTCATATCTAGTTAGATTCCTCACTTGTACTTATTCACGGATTCGTACAAATCTGGAACCAACTCTCAACATATAAGTGAATGTCTTCGCATCATGAGGTCAATGTCTTCAAACTGATTTATATTCAAAATCTTCTGAGAATGCATATGACCTCTTCCCCTTCCTTCGCATCTCTAATGCTGTCACAGGTACATGTCCGTGGGAGAATCCCTTGGTTCTCATAGTCTGCATTCGTTTGCAGAATTCTTACAACATCACATTAACTCTCCCGAAGCCAGTTCCTGTTTGTCCAGCAAGCGAAAGCCCTTGAATCCTCTGAAAGTATTGAAACCATTCAGTTTGAAGTTCATGGCTGCAGAGAAATCAGTAAGGAAGGGTGGCAGACAGCATCGTGGAGGAACATCAAAAGATCTGCCTGATGACCTTGCAGAGCTTTACAAGACAGATCATGAAGAGGATTATAATCAGCGCAAGACACGAATCCAATGGATTCGACGATATTGGGCTGAACAATGGTTCAAATACAAGTTTGTGACCCAGGAATGCGCTGAAAAGAATGCTATCAAAAGTCCTTGGGGTGATATTCTCTATCGAGGCCTTCCACCCAAGAACAGAGCTGAAGCTATTGCACATGGTTTCTATCCTTGTATGGTCCGTGGACCTCAGCCTGAAATTGCCGACCCAACATCATTGCTCTGGTGTCGTGATGATACTCTCTTCAAGCACAATTTCCAGCACGCAAAGGCTTCTGCCAAAGAAAACAAGAAGTCATTGGGGTTAGACTTCAACCCTGGTCCCTCTGCTCCCCGTGCTGACGGCTCACGTGATGCAGAACCCAATGTCATCAGACCCTTCTCCAACCTTGATGGCCTCATCACTTACATCTTGGTCCAAGGTGCCAAAGTGGATCATTCTGATAATGATGCTGACACTGATGAAGCCCCAGCTCCTCCTTCAAAGCTGCAGAAGCTAAAGAAGCCCAAGGCTTCAAGATCAGCTGCTCCTCCAAAAGCTTCGCGTATGAAGCCACTGGCCACTGCACCTCCTGAAGACAGTGTGCAGTCTGAAGATCTATCACGTATCTCCAAGAAGACGGAGAAGAAAAAGAAAATCGTCAAGCACACTGATCAAATCTTGACTCCTGCTGCCATTCTGCGAGAAGAGCCCATTGATCTGTCAAGCGATGAAGATCTTGCAGATGATGCACTTGAGCAACTGATCAAGAGCAAGGAAGAAGCAGAGATCTTCAATAATTTGCCTCTCTTTGATGTGGCAATCATCCATAACTTCATTGATGAGTGGTTTGACACCCCAAATCTCAGTTTTGAAGATCTGCAACTTCCCATTGGCCTCAGCGTCTCCTTCAATGGCGCCATTGCTTCTGAGCTAGCTCTTGCTTAGCGCATCATTGAACTGAAGCACAAGATCGACTATGAGAAAGCTCAGTTCAAGAAGCATGTGGCCAAGCTCAGCGTGCAAGATGTCAAAAACTTCAAGATCGTGCTGCACAAGCTCAAAGAAGCCTTTCACAAGAAGCGTGAAGAAGCTCAAGGCTCTCGTGAGCGTATGAAGAGTCTGGCTGACAAGTGTGTGCTAGCCTACAATGAGGCTGAGAAGCGCAAGTCTCTTGGTCGTCCTGGCATTGACCCAAGAATGGCTGCAAAGAAGAAGAAGTTGTCCACTGACCCATCTGCACCTTCAAGGCAGGAAGAACCTCGCATAGTCTTCCCAAGCAGCATGACTGGCTCGAAGTCAAAGGTCATGTCAACCGCTTCAAGACTGAAGAAGACGAGGGCTGCCGAGGCTGAAGCCAGAAAAAGGAAAAATACAGAAGCCTCTGATGTTGCTCCCTCCAAGAAGAAGCGCAAAACCAAGAAGAATCGGGCTGCTCCCACAGAGCCCTTAGTTGTTGAACCTATCTCAGTGGTTCGCCCTGCATCTAAACACCAAGAATGATGGATGATAGTTCATGAGCCTGCTTCCACAGAGGCTTATGAAGCTGAAGACATTCCAGCAGTTGATCCCACCGCTGCTGAAGACATTGGTCACAATGACAATGTTGAAGATGATGAAGTTCTTCCTCAGATCGAACACAACCTGGTATCATCGCCTATTCTCACGAACAACGAACTCACCAGCATTGGTCGTCCTGTGACGCCAATTGCTCAGGATGCATCATGGGCTGATCACCCACAGCAACAAGACTCCCCGAGTACTCCCCAACAACAACCACAAGTCACACCACCTGTGCAAGAAGAACAAGAAGACTTTGAGGCCCAGCCAACTCCATCTCCAAAGGCGTCGCCAGCATTTCGCAGGCTTCGCAAAGGATAAAGGCCCCAGGTCCCTCTTTCGAGCATTCCAGAAGGAGAAGTGCACCACTCATCTGTTGCACGTCAAGTGTTTCCACAAGCCACTCCGACTGTGAATGTCTCCGTGTCTGAAGCCCAAGCCGCTGAAGACAATCTGGCTGCATCTGCCGATGAAAATCAAGAAGACATACGTGTCCCCACTCCCCCCAATACTGAAGAAGTTGTTCCGGATGTGAACGTGCCAGTGCCCGACCCTCCAGCTCATCAAGTGGAGGTTGAAAATCTTGAGGCTGCCACCACCAACACCAATGAAGCCAATGGCGTAGTCATGGTTGAAGCTAATGTGGAGCTTGCACCAACCAATGTGCCCGAAGCCAATGATGCAACTACTCCTGAAGTGTCTGTTGTGCAGCCTGAAGCCTCAGTTATTGCCACTGCTCCTGTTCCGCCACCAAGGCCCTATACTATTGAGCAAGCATACAATAATGGTCAGCTAACCACTGTCCGATGGCCCGTTCTGGTCCCTCCGCCTATTGCTTCTGGTCCTCAGTTTGATTATCATGTTGAGCATAGGCCTCAGGTCCAGAAACCAAAGCCAAGACTGCCAAGGTTCCCAGGAACTGCCAACTCAACAGGGTCCTTCAATGCAAATGGCTTCAAAAGCCACGACACCTTCTTTGACAGTGCAAAGAACCCCTACACAAAGCCAAGAATATCATCTGATCATTTCTGGAGCTATCAGCAGCGAAGCTATTACTCCTGCGTTCTGTATGATCAAGGGCGCATTTTCCCTCATATGCGTCTCGACACTGAAGCCATTGCTGGACTGCCATGCTTAGAAGAAGCACTTGACTGCTTTCGTGATGCAGGTCTGCTCAGCTTTGTGACAGACAAAGAACATTGGAATGAGGAACTTTTTCTTCAATTCTATGCTACCCTCCACATTTGCGGCTACAACAGGGATATAAAGACATGGGTGCTCGAGTGGATGACAGGAAATGTTCATCATGAAGCCAAAGCTCTTGATGTCATTGAGCTTACTGTCCTACCCACTCCCGGATAGTTGTACGAACCTGATTGTCAACTCCACCGCAATGCACTGGAGAGCATCTTCCATAAGCCAGAGCCCAACATGAGCCAGATGTTGAGCATGATGAAGCCTCTGCCATCTGACGCTGAATACCCTAAGGAGTTCTTTGTTGATGACCTTGAGTATCTGCCTCGCACAATATATCACATCATAAGGCGAATTCTATGGCTTGTCAAAGGGCATTCATTAGCGGCCAAACTTGAAGGAGCCATGAAGACATTGGTCTTTTACATCCTCAATGGCATCAGCTTCAATACACAAGAATTCTTCATCCCGCAACTTGCTGCATATGGATCTGACCTTTTTGGCCTGAAATTTTATGCTCCATGGGTCATGCGCCTCATCAAGCTACACTCCTCTGTCAACTATCAGCCCTCTGCTCGCAATCATCTGATATTTCTACCAGAGGTTGATATGTCAGTTGAAGCCATATACCCTGAGCCTGCCAAGAAGCCTCTTTGTCTTCAAAATGCTGAACACCAAAGCTTCACTCAGCCCATGGAAGGAGTCCAAGCAGTAACTCGTATCTATCCAATGGCCGGGAACACTCATCTGCCTCATCATGCGCAAACTAAAGCTACTGAGAGCACAATTGCCCAAAGACCCAAGAAGCGCTCTCGCGTTCTAAATGACCGAGAACTACTTGTGGCACTGCATCAGAAACAAGATAATCATCACTTTTGGCTCAAGCGACAGATGCAAAGCCTCTTGGTGGACGTCAATCGCATTCGAAATCTTGCCACCAAGAATGCTTTTGTCACTCACGAGACCTGTCGGCAATCATGGAAGAGTTTGACACTACTTAGTGCTGAAGCAGATCTTCAAGATGATGGCTTCACTAAAAGATTCAAGTTTGACTCCACTCCTCCACAGAATGCTGTCCTACGTCGAACCCCATCTCTTGAAGACTCTGACTATTCTTCCTCCGCGGAAACTGTGAATGCCAGAGTGATCGATGATGAAGACGATGCTACTTCACCGCCCCCTACTTCTGCACGCATCAACACTGCACCAAGTACGTCTGCACCGCCAAACAACAACGACAACCCTGATGCTTCACCTACTCATGAGAACGAGTAGATGCTCTATGTCTTCAAACCTTTTTGGTCATTACTGACAAAAGGGGGAGAAGCGTATGAGTTGATAGTCTTCAAGCGGGTTCATTTGGGTGGTTGCTTTATATTTTGCCTCGTGTTTACAACTCTCGCTTTTGATACATCTGGTTCTTTGAGTTGTAACACTTAAACTCGATGGTCGTCTGCTACTTATTTGCTTTTCTGTGATGCGATGATATATTCCGCATGTGCAATGATAACTTCCGCACTTAGATCATTCTGCAGATGTCCATTTTTCATTATGCATGTCACTCTCTTAGTTATATCATTTCATGCATGATGAATTATCTTCATAAGTTGAAGAGGATCTCCACAAGTACAACCTGCCATGTGCATTTGCATTCCAAAAGCAAATTACTTATATGCACATCTTCAAGGGGAGCCTTTGCCACTTATGAAGACAATACCCTATCCTTTACAATTTCACATACTTTATCCCCGTTGAAAACTTCAACCAGTTTGTCATCAATCACCAAAAAGGGGGAGATTGTAAGTGCATCTAGTGCCACCCCTAGTTGGTTTTGGAGTATTGACGACAAAGTTGGTTGAGGGACTAATGCGTTTGTGAGAATTGTAGGATAACGTAGGTAGTGTCCCTCATTGATTCGGTTTACCTACCGGAGATGACCCCTAAAAATGTATGAAGACATTGACGACAATGGTGGTATGTGAAGATATTCATATTGAAGACTATGACATGAGAAGACATTGAGTGAAGACTATGGAGCGCGAAGACTGTGTTGTTTCGTTGTTTCCTTTTTCTTCTTTGTTGAGTCATAGGAACCACCGTACTGTTAAGTGGGGTCCAAGTGAACAAAGTCAGAATGACTGAAGTGATGCTCAACCAAAATCCTATGTCTTCGAGCGAAGACAATGAGAGCAAATCTTATCCAGAGCTGGATGAGTCAGCTTTGCTTGTAGCCCAAGTAAAGTTGACGTGTGTGTTTGAAATCTGACCGTTGGAACACGTGTCAGTTCCTTAGTGACCCAGGGTCATTTCGGACATATCAGGTCGGGTTGCCTTGTGGCTATAAATAGCCAACCCTCTACACCATAAATTGGTGGCTGCTTAGAGTTAGTGCACGGCTTTTGTCATTTGAGAGCAACCCACCTCGAAGCCTTTGAGAGAGAGAAATCCTTGCGAGGACAAAGCCCAAACACCCAGAGCCAAAGAGTGTTAGGCATCACTGAAGTCTTTCTGTCTGTGTAACCTAAAGACTTATTACACTTGAGGACTGTGAATCCTCCAGCCGGTTAGGCGTCGCGTTCTGAGCATCCAAGAGTCATTGTGGATCGCCGGTGAACGAAGTCTATGAAGGTTCAGAAGTCTACCTTGAAGACTTACCAGAGTGATTGGGCGAGGACTGGGTGTCCTTAGCTCCAGGGGAATAAGGTGAAGACACGGTCTTCTGAGTCGAATCTCAGCCTCCCTAACCAGACGCACAGTTGTCACACCAACTGGAACTGGTCCAACAAATCCTGTGTCTTCAACAAGTGACTGGTTCTATCCTCTCCCTCCCTTTACTTAGTGTTTGTCTTCGTGAAGTCATTGCCTATTTGTCATACCTGTTTGACTTCATTGCTTGACTACTATCGTTTGTTGGCTTCATACTATCTTCCATCCTGATCCTTACTACCAAGCTGCTATTAGTCTTTGTACTTTCACATTATTGCATACTTGACTATGGCTTGCTTGTTGTAGTTTATCTTCCGCTGCATATCAATTAGGTCATTGCTATTGTTTGTCTTCGAAACTTCCACGTTTTGAAGACTTTCGTAAAAATCGCCTATTCACCCCCCTCTAGTCGATAACTAGCACTTTCACAACGGCACTGAGTTCGATGAGACTAACGGCTCGCAAAGAGAGCACCTGTCAAATGTGCTAGATGAATTACCCCCTAGTGAGTCAATCAAGCAAATGGGAACTGGAGAGATCATACCCTCTGAGAATCAGACTGAAGAAGAACTGATCGTTTCTGCATCCACTCAACTTGAAGACAATGCTCAACCTGAAGATAATCCCCCAAATGATGACATTGATCAGAATGAGCAAAATCTTCGTCCTGCTCATCCTCATGTTACAAATGAAGAACATATTGAGAAGATAATCGACAGCCTCAATGCACATGGTCCACTCACTCGTTCAAGAGCTACACAAAGAGCAACACAACTAACCAGTTTCTATGGGCATTTTGCATTCGTCTCAATCTCAGAACCCAACAAAGTCGCTGAAGCTTTCATGGAACCTGAATGGATTCAAGCTATGAAAGAAGAGCTTCAACAGTTTGAGCTGAATAATGTGTGGGAACTAGTCAAGCGTCCTGATCCTCGTAAGCACAATATCATTGGCACCAAATGGATATACCGCAACAAGCAAGATGAGCATGGTCAAGTGGTCAGAAACAAAGCTCATCTCGTTGCACAAGGTTACACTCAAGTGGAAGGAATTGACTTTGATGAAATATTTTGTCCGGTGGCAAGGCTTGAAGCCATTCATATACTACTTGCCTATGCAAATCATCACAACATCCTTCTGTATCAAATGGATGTGAACAGTGCTTTTCTCAATGGAAAGATAGAAGAAGAAGTATATGTTGCACAACCTCCTGGCTTTGAAGATCCAAAACATCCTGATATGGTATACAAGCTCAACAAGGCACTGTATGGCCTCAAACAAGCCCCTCGTGCTTGGTATGATACGCTCAAAGACTTCCTGAAGAGCAAAGGCTTCAAACCTGGTTCACTAGATCCTACTCTCTTCACGACGACATATGATGGTGAACTATTTGTGTGCCAAATCTATGTGTATGACATTATCTTCGGCTGCACCAACAAGAAATACAGGGATGAGTTTGGTCACATGATGCAAGAGCAATATCAGATGTCAATGATGGGCTAGCTGAAGTTCTTTCTGGGTCTCCAAATCCATCAGCAACGAAATGGCATCTTCATCTCTCAAGAAAAATACCTCAAAGATTGCCTGAAGAAGTTTGGAATGCAAGATTGCAAAGGATACACAACGCCAATGCCAACCAAAAGTCATCTAGGTCCCGACGCCAATGGTAAAGAGTTCGATCAAAAGGTATACCGCTCCATGATTGGTTCTTTGCTTTATTTATGTGCATCTAGGCCAGATATAATGCTTAGTGTTTGCATGTGTGCCCGATTCCAAGCGGCACCAAAGGAATCGCATCACTTAGTTGTGAAGCGAATTCTTCGATATTTGGCTTACACCCCAACACTAGGATTATGGTATCCAAAGGGCTCAACGTTTGATCTAGTTGGATTCTCAGATGCTGATTATGTTGGTGACAAGGTTGATCGCAAGTCCACATCAGGCACGTGTCACTTTCTGGGATGATCCCTTGTCTGTTGGTCTTCAAAGAAGCAGAACTGTGTATCTCTCTCCACTGCTGAATCTGAATACATTGCCGCTGGATCTTGCCGTGCTCAGCTTCTCTGGATGAAGCAAACTCTCAAGGACTATGGTATCCATCTAAAGAATGTGCCTCTCTACTGCGACAATGAGAGTGCCATCAAGATTGCCAACAACCCAGTTCAGCACTCGAAGACAAAGCACATTGAGATTCGTCATCACTTTCTCAGAGATCATGTCATGAAGGAAGATATTGATATCATTCATGTCAACACTGAAGAGAAATTGGCTGATATCTTCACAAAGCCCTTGGATGAGAAAAGGTTTTGCAAGTTGCGGTGTGAGCTAAATATCTTGGAATCCTCAAATGTCCTGTGAACTGGACACACATCCTAACACTTACGCATTTTGATGACTTAGATGTGCAACACACGAAGTAAAGTATATCTTCAATCAGTGAAGACATACACTCTAAGTGTGAATACATTAATGCGGAATCTGACTTCGGAGCGCCACGATAATTGTGCACCGTGTCTGGGTCTAATACTTCCTATACGGTGGGTAACGCCACCACCAAACTTTTGTTTGAAGTGTCTCTCTTGGCGTTAATTTTGCAAAGTCTTCATATTTGATTTGTCTTCATCCCTGGCTTATATTCAAGTTTATCTTCATTTGGTTGATTTGGCCTTATACTAGTTATATACATATTTGTGTTTTCTCCTCTACAGCATTCACTTATAGCTATGACTTCGTGCTGAATCTTTTGATCTAAGTGAATGTGATTGGACCCTAACCTATCTATGCTTATACCTCAACTCTATCTGTCCAAATCATATGCATTCTATTGAAAAACTGTCAATTGTCTTCACTGAACCTTGTCAGTTGAAATCAATCTGACAAACATTTATATCCTTTTTAATGCTATATCCTTCTTGCCTGAAAGCCAGAGACTTAGGAACGACTACCCCAACAATCCAGGCGTGCGTGGGAACATGGAACAACTTCCAAGGTGTTGCATGCTTGCCACGTGTCCTTCAGATGTGAAGCGCCAGGGGCACCTGCATAATTGCGTTGTGCTGTCACTTTCCTTATAAATACACATCCCATCACGGTCAAAAATCCTTCTTCCACCTCTCCACCTCTCACAAACCCTAGCGCCACTGCTAGCTCTCGACGACACCGGCAACGAAGCGCTTAGCTGCCGCAACTTCTCTGACGCCGTCCTCACGCCGTCCGCGGACCTCGACCTCTCCGCCGTCACCGTAGCTGTCCTCCGTCGCCAAGTTAGGGCACGGAAGATCGAACTACTCGGCCTCCAACTTCGCTCCGTCTAGCAGTTCTTCGTGTGAATTAAAATTCACTTTTTACCGTATTTTCGATATGATAGATTCATCCTTCTTTACAAAAAGTAGTTTCTAGATCTCCAAAGTTGAATCTATCTCTTTCTACATCTCATACTATTCCTAGTCTGTTCACTTATGCTTCTCTACAAGTTAGATTCCTCACTTGTACTTATTCTTGGATTCGTACAAATCTGGATCCAACCCTCATCAAATAAGTGAATGTCTTCACATTATGAGGTCAATGTCTTCAAACTGATTTATCATCAAAATCTTCTGAGAATGCATATGACCTCTTCCCCTTCCCTCGCACCTCTAATGCTGCCACAGGTACATGTTCGTGGGAGAAAATACCTTGGTTCTCATAGTCTGCATTCGTTTGCAGAATTCTTACAGAGTCACAAAAATTCTCCCAAAGCCAGTTCTTGTCTGACCAGCTGACGGAAGCCTTTGCAAGTACTGAAGACTTTCAGGTTAAGCTTCATGGCTACTGAGAAATCAGCAAGAAAGGGTGGCAGAAAGCACCGTGGGAACACTTCCAAGGATTTACCTCCAGATTTGCACGAGCTGTACAAAACAGACCCAGAGAAAACCTATACAGGATGCAAGAATAGAATCCAATGGATTCGAAGATATTGGGCAGAGGAATGGTTCAAGTACCGATTCGTCACAAAAGAGTATGCAGAGAAGAATGCCATCAAGAGACCCTGGGGTGATATACTGTACAAAAATCTACCTCCCAGGACCCAGGCTGAAGCTATTGAGCAGGGTTTCTATCCATGCATGGTGCGCGGACCACAGCCAGAGAACGTTGACCCTTCTTCTCTGCTGTGGTGCCGTGAAGACAATCTATTCAAGCGCAACTACCAGTTTGCCAAAGACTCTGCTGGAAAGAATAAGAAGGAATTCAGACTTGACTTCAACCCTGGTCCATCTACTCCTCGGGAAGATGGCACCAGTGAAGCCAATGAAAATAGGATCGGCCCCTTCTACAACCTTGCAGGCCACATCACACACATTGCCATCCAAGGTGCAAAAGTGGATCATTCTGGGGATGATGCTGACACTGATGATGCACCAGCTCCTCCTCCTAAGCCGCAGAAGCAAAAGAAAGCTAAGGCTTCAAAACCAACTGCTGCACCAAAAGCTTCTCGAGTGAAGCCATTGGCAACTGCTCCTCCTACTCCTAGTAACACATCTGGAGATCTCTCTCGCTTCTCCAAGAAGAAAGAGAAGACTCAGAAGAAAGATGTTCAAAGTTCTGGTCAAGCCCTGACACCTACTGCCGTTCTAAGGAACGAGACTGAAGCCATTGATCTGTCAATAGACGATGAGTGCGGTGATGATGCTCTTGAGCAGCTGATTAAGAGCAAGCAAGAGGCGGAGATCTTCAATGATCTGCCCCTCTTCGATGTGAACATACTTGACAACTTCATTGATGAGTGGTTTGAGAACCCAAATCTCAGCTTTGATGATCTTCAGCTCCCGATTGGCATCATCGCCGCCTTCCAAGGCGCAATTGCACCTGAGCTGGCTCTGGCTCAGCGAATTGTTGAATTGAAGAACAAGATTGACTATGAGAAATAGCAGTTCAAGAAGCATGTGGCCAAGCTCATCGTGGCTGATGTTCAAAACTTCAAGGTGATGCTGCATGACCTCAAAGAGGCGTTTCACAAGAAGCGCAAAGAAGCCAAAGGTTCGAGAGAGCGCATGAAGAATCTTGCTGCCAAGTGTGTTCAAGCTTATAATGAAGCTGAGAAGCGCAAGGCACTTGGGTGTCCTGGCATCGACCCCAAGCTGGCTGCCAAGAAGAAGAAGAAGTCTACTGTGGCCCAAACTGAAGCTCCAAGGCAGGAAGAACCTCGGATTGTCTTCCCTGCTAGCATGACCGGCTCGACGCCTAAGGTCCCCACAGTGGCTTCGGAACAGAAGAAAACCAAGGCAGCTGAAGCCGAAGCCAGAAAGCGCAAGCTCAAGAACACCACTGATGATGCACCACCCACCAAGAAGAGAAAGACTAAGAAGAGAGATCGGGCTGCTCCCAAAGAGACCCTTGTTGTCGAGCCCATTGCTTTTGCTCATCCTGCACCTGAAAATCAATAGCGTCAGTTGATAGTTCATGAGTCTGCTTCCACAGAGGCTCCTGGAGCTGAAGAAGATCCAGCCGTTGACCCCATCACGGCTGAAGACATTGGTCCTCAAGACAATGTAGAAGATGATGAAGTCCTTCCTCAGATTGAGGGCCCCACGGTATCATCGCCTGTTCTCACGAACAGTGAGCTCATCAGCATTGGTCGTCCTTTGACGCCAATCTCTCAAGATGCCTCATGGGCTAATCGCCCCCAACCAGCAACTCCAAGTCTCGAGTCACCAAGTACACCCCGTCCTACACAAGCGCTAGTCACTAGCCCAATAGTGAGTGACGACAACTACATGGAGACTACACCGTCACCAAAAGCGTCGCCCGTGTTTCAACGGTTTTGCAAAGGCTAAGGCCATCAGTCTCCATGACAACCATCACAGAAGAAGACTCAAATCAGTCCAGCTCAGTGGCACGTCAAGTGTTCCCTGAAGATAATCCTTCTGTGACGGTTCCTGTGTCTGAAGCTAATGCTTCTAAAGAGATTCCGACTGCAGCAGCCGATGAAAGACAAGAACAAGAACGTGTTGCTACACCCCCAACCAACCAAGAAGAAGTTATTATCGAGGAGAATGTGTCCTTGACCGACCCTCCAGCTACTCAAGTGGAGGTTGAAAATCTTGAGGCGGCCACCAACAACACGACTGAAGCCAATGATGTTGTCATGGCTGAAGATAATGTGGCGCCTACAATGAACACTGTGCATGAAGCCAATGATGCACCAGCAACCAATGTGCAGCCTGACGCCTTTGCTAATGCCACTGCTCCTGTTCCGCCTCCAAGGCCACACACCATTGAGAAAGCATTTTACCAAGGCGAGCTTGTCACTGTCAGATGGCCAATTCTGGTTCCTCCGCTTGCTCCCGGACCTCAGTTTGACTATCAATTTGGAGCACAGGCCTCGGGTTCAGAAGCCAAAACCAAGGCTGCCAAGGTTTCCAAGTACTGCATCTGCACCAGGATCGTTCGATGTCAATGGCTTCATTGCAACACCACCTTCTTTGATAAATCCAAGAACCCATATTCCAAACCAAGAATATCGTTTGATCGGTTCTGGAGTTATCAGCAGCGCAGCTACTACTCATGTTTACTATACAATCAAGGGCGCATATTTCCTCATATGCGTCTGGATTCCGAAGCCATTGCTGGCCTGCCCTGCTTAGAAGAAGCCCTTGACTGTTTTCGCGATGCTAGCCTTCTCTAGTTTGTGACAGATAAGGAGAATTAGAATGAAGAGCTTCTGCTGCAATTCTATGCAACCCTTCACATTCGCGGCTACAACAGGGATCCGAAGACATGGGTCCTTGAGTGGATGACAGGCAATGTCCATCATGAAGCCAAAGCTCTTGACCTCATTGAGCTCACTGGCCTATCCACTCTAGGTGAACTCTATGAACCTAGTTGTCAGCTTCACCGCGATGCATTGGAGAGCATCTTTCAGAAGCCAGACCCCAACATGAGCCAAATGTTGAGCATGATGAAGCCACTGCCACAGGATGCAGAATATCCCAAGGAATTCTTTGTTGAAGACCTAGAATATCTGCCCCGCACCATCTATCACATCATTAGGCGAACTCTATGGCCCATCAAAGGGCATTCCTCCTCAGCAAAGCTTGAAGGTGCAATGAAGACATTGGTCTTCTATATTCTCAATGGAAAAAGCTTCAATGCTCAGGATTTCTTCATTCGTTAGTTTGCTGCATCTTGCTCTGACATCTTTGGTCTGAAATTTTATGCTCCTTGGATTATGCGACTGATCAAGCTTCACTCTGCTGTTGACTATCAACCCTCTGCGTGCAATCATCTCATATTTCTGCCAGAGGTTGATATGTCCGTCGAAGCCATCTACCCAGAGCCTGCCAAGGAAGCCCTATATCTTCACAATGCAGATCATCAGAGTTTCTCTCAGCATGTTGAAGGTGTTCAGGCTGCTTCTCGTGTCTATCCATTGGCTGGCAACACTCGCCGATCACGTACTGAAGTCACAGAAAGCACCATTGCTCCAAGGACTCAAAAGCGATCTCGTGTGCTCAATGACCGAGAGCTTCTCGTGGCCTTGCATCAGAAACATGACAAGCATCACTACTGGCTGAAATGTCAAATGCAAAGTCTCTTGGTGGATGTCAATCACATTCGCAACCTTGCCACCAAGAACGCCTTTGTTACTCATGAAACCTGTCGGAGGACTTGGAAGGGTTTGACATTGCTCAGTGCTGAAGCTGATGTTCAAGACGATGGCTTCACCGAGAGATTCAAGTTTGGCTCCACTCCTCCAAGGAATGTTGTCTTGCGTCGAACCACGTATCTTGAAGATTCAGAGTACTCTTCCTCCGCAGCTACGGTAAATACCAGAGTTCTTGATGACGGCGATGATGCTACTTCACCACCTCCAACCTCAGCGCGTATCGACACTGCACCAAGTTCTTCTGTACCACCAAACCTCAACGACGACCCTGCTACTTCACCTACTCCTCATGGGAACGAGTAGCGACTATGTCTTCAAACCTTTTTGGTCCTTACTAACAAAAGGGGGAGAAGCATATGTTGATAGTCTTCAAGCGGGTCCATATGGGTGGTTGCTATACTTTTTCCTAGTGTTTACAACTCTCGTTTTTGATACATTTGGTTCTTTGAGTTGTAAGACTTAAACTTGATGGTCGTCTGCTACTTTCTCTGCTATTTTGTGATGCGAAGATAAATTCTGCATGTGCGATGATAAATCCCGCATGAAGTCATTTCGCAGTCATCCATCTTTCATTATGCATGTCATTATTCCTGTATTTCTGTTCATGCATGATGTATTGTCTTCATATGGTGAGGAGGATCTCCACAAGTACAACCTGCCATGTGCATTTGCATTCCAACGCAAAACATTTGTATGCACATCTTCAGGGGGAGCCTTTTTTCCATTTATGAAGACAATGTCTTAATCCTCTACAATTTCACATACTTTTATCCCCGTTGAAAACTTCAACTAGTTTATCATCAATCACCAAAAAAGGGGGAGATTGTAAGTGCATCTAGTGCCACCCCTAGTTGGTTTTGGAGTACTGACGACAAACCTGGTTGAGGGACTAATGTGTTTGTGAGAATTGCAGGATAGCACAGTTAATAGTCCCTCATTGATTCGGTTTGCCTACCGGAGATGACCGCTAAAAATGTGTGAAGACATTGAAGATAATGGTGGTCTGTGAAGCTATTCATGTTGAAGACTATGACATGAGAAGACATTGAGTGAAGGCTATGGAGCGCGAAGACTTAGTTGTTTTGTTGTTTCCTTTTCTTCTTTGTTGAGTCATAGGAACCACCGCACTGTTAAGTGGGGTCCAAGTGAACAAAGTCAGAGTGACTGAAGTGATGCTCAACCAAATCCTATCTCTTCGAGCGAAGACAATGAGAGCAAATCTTATCCAGAGTCGGATGAGTCAGCTTTACTTGTAGCCCAAGTCAAGCTGCCGCGTGTGTTTGAAATCTGACCGTTGCAGCACGGGTCAATTCCTTAATGACCCAGGTTCATTTCGGAAAAATCAGTTCGGGTTGCCCAGTGGCTATAAATAGCCCACCCCCTACACCATGAATTGGTGGCTGCTCGGAGTTAGTATACGACTTTTGTCGTTTGTGATCAACCCACCTCCGAAGCTTTTGAGAGAGAATCCTTGCGAGGACAAAGCCCAAACCACCCAGAGCCCAAAGAGTGTTTGGCATCACTGAAGTCTTTCTGTCCGCGTGATCTGAAGACTTATTGCACTTGAGGACTGTGAATCCTCTAGCCGGTTAGGCATCACGTTCTGAACATCCAAGAGTCATTGTGGATTACCGGTGAACGAAGTCTGTGAAGGTTTGGGAGTCTACCTTGAAGACTTATCAGAGTGATTGGGCGGGGACTGAGAGTCCTTAGCTCAAGGGGAATAAGGTGAAGACGCAGTCTTCTGAGTTAAATCTCAGCCTCCCTAACCAGATGTACGGTTGTCACAGCAACTGGAACTGGTCGAACAAACCCCTGTCCTCCTAAAGTCACTGGTTCTATCTCTCACTTCTCTTTACGTACAGTTTGTCTTCATGAAGTCATTGCCTGCTTGTATTATCTGTTTAACTTCACTGTGTGACTACTTGTCCTGATTGGCTTCATACTATCTTCTATGCTGATCTTTACTACCTAGCTGCTAATAGTCTTCATGCTTTCACTTCATTTAATACTTGACTATGGCTTGTCTGGTGTAGTCTACCTTCCGCTGCATACGAATAGTGTCATTTTTGTTGTTTGTCTTCGAAACTCCCAAGTTTTAAAGACTTTCATAAAAATCGCCTATTCAACCCCCTCTAGTCGATAACTAGCCATTTCAGGTACCCGTACTCGATTGAGCCGGCCTCGGGGCCCCAGCCTGCATCGTTGATGTAGAGCTTGCCGCGATGACTCTTGGTCATCCGTCCTACGGCGTATCCCTTGAGCCCTTCAAAGTTACCCTTCAAGAACTCGAAACCATCGTGCAATAGCCCCACGGTGGGCGCCAACTGTCGTGGGTTTTGTCACGGCAGAGGTCCTAGCAAAAGGATTTAGTCGTGGAGCCATCACAACGGGTTAGCTTAAAGGGGTTAAACCGAACAAAGGACACGGGAGTTTATACTGGTTCGGCCCCTTGTGGTGAAGGTAAAAGCCTACGATCCAATTGTGGTGGAATTGATGTCGTCTCGATCATCAGGGAGCAGAATCGCTTTACCTGGATCTCAAGATGTTGTTTCTTGTCCTTGAACCGTCGCCGGGTCGTCCGTTTATATACACAGGTTGACGCCCGCCGGCTTACAGAGTCCCGATGTCGGTTTATACACGTATCCGGCTCGGTCTCCACTCTTTCATACCTCATGATACAAGTTATACATTACATGGCGGTTTATATCTACATGCCCTAATCTACCTTTGGGCCTTGGGCCTTCGAGTCTCTGTAGTAAAGCATCTTATTCCTTGTCTTCATGGGCTTCAAATATAGACGATTCATTATGGGGATAACCCGGCTTCTTCTGGCCGGTTTCTACCCAGTAGTAAATATCCCCAACAATAACCTTGCTTTCCATGCTGGATATTTCCAAGGCTTTTGATTCAATTAGATAGGACTACAAGCTTTGGATGATGCTCTCACTCTCCAAGGAAAAAAGCTCATCGCAACGCAAGGCATCCGGCGGCGTTGTGGGGGAAGGAGCGCGACGCCAACGGCCTCGCTGTCGATCAGGGACAAGATGCGTGCGACAACAATGGAATGGCCCTCTTGTGTGGGGAGGAGGGGTGGAGGCAAAGAGGAGAGAGGGAATGGTTCTTGCAGGAGGTTGAAGACACGTAAGGGGGTAAGGTAAAAGAAGACGTGGGTGGCGGGATGGGCCTTAAGCCATTTACTTATATTTTATTGCTCCGTAACAATTCATGGGCACCTTACTGTTTGCTTGCTTGCCACTTTTTGTGCATTTTTCATAATCCACTGTGATGTTTCTTTTTCTGAACTATAATCTTTATAAAATAGAATTTTTTTAGATTATAACGCTCTCTGTATAAATAATAATATTATTAATGCTCACAAGGTTGCAGTGGTTGTTGCATTGATATCCATGAAGGTCCTATGCATGGCCAATGAGATTGGGTTCCACGCATTGACCTACTAAATATGTAGGTAGAAATCACGCTAGTAGATGTTAGGTTAATCGACTCAACTACTATATTGTAAACCTGAAAATTCTCGGATCCCGTTGCAACACACAGGTACACACCTATTTAAATTAGAAAAAAAAGTAAAGACAACTGAATCTTGAACATGCACGATATTCATCATGTCATCTTGTAATCAATCCGAAGTTTTAAATAGCGAAGAACACGATAAGAGGTAGCTAAAACAAATGACATGCTTGGACAATCTTATATTACACAATGTTCATAAATCGTCGAATGTATTTATTTTGCTTGTGATCAGGCACCCTCCGCGAATCAAAGCCTCAAGGTTAGGTCGACCGCCTTGCCGGCTCTGTCACTCAGCTGCGGCTCTGCGGCGTCTTCAGGCGCCGGTAATAGACCCATGAAGTCTATCTCCACTGGACGGGGACCTCCACGGCGGTATTCCTCCCAGAAGGCAAGGTTGGGTGCAAGCACAAGTAGCCACGGCCCCAAAAGAGTAGAGTCAGGCACGAAGGAGGCTGGTTGGGGTAGGCTTACCGGCATGTTCCGGTGGCGATTGTTGCGGCAGCTCTGCGAGGACATGTGGCCACCAAGGGCTTGGTGTGTGACCCACCTCCTATCGGCAAAAAGGGCATGCGTAGCCCTCACGCGATGGCCGCGGCGGCTGTTGTTGCCATGGGTTTGGCGCGCCACCGTTGGAGGCCATATCCTGCTAGAAGGGTTTTGACATGCGCGTATCTAGCTTGAGTTTATATATGTGTGGCTCACAATGGTCAAAAGCAATGATAGTGTGAAATCTATACGGTTGAGAATGCAGGCCTCGCTTACACGGATGAGAATGGTAAGTAATTGGTCGAGAGTGAACTGTGTGCGGTTAAAGAAAGAAACAAGCGATGTGCATGCACTCCCAAGATCCAGGCATGCATGGGTCCCACATTGTATACATCAAGACACATATTATGAAAATAAGAATTTAAATAACCAACTATATTAAGAAAGAAACAAGAGTCTTGTTGTGCATGTGCACCCAAGGCACGTGACAAAAAGTTTTGCTAATGGCTTGATGAATGCCAGTAGGGCGATTCGCTTGTCTTGTGCACGTGCAAATCATGCCTCACCTAATCTAAGCCTATCCTTCTTCATACTCTCAGCGAGAGCTCATGGCAACTGTATAAAAGTCATGTGATATAAAATATCTAGAGCACATCAAGAATTTTCATTGAATTCGATATTATCATTTGGTGGTGATGAAGTCAGTTAACTAGATATTGTATTCACATTAGAAACTTACATAAAATGATTTGGATCATCTCAACATGAATGATAGATAGTAGCTATTACTAGAGTACAAGCGACTCTTCTGGTGTTGGTGCCTAACTCTCCACCACCC
>NC_041385.1:32626502-32646421 GCF_002162155.2 Triticum dicoccoides | reverse complement strand
TGGGCCATCTCGCGCCTCCTGATCCCTCGAACATTTGCAAATCTTGCTTTTCGTGCTGGACATTCGCAAGGCTTTTGATTTAGTTATATAGGACTACATCTTCGATCTCCTGCAGAGAAGGAGCATCCCGAGTCGATTCAGGACCTGAATCGCCGGCTTGTTAGAACCTCGAGAGAGAAATGCAAGGTTAATTGGGAAATTGTCTGTCGCCCTCACCCACCTTGGGGGTCTCGGTGTGATCCATCTAAAAAAATTGCGAGGGCGATGTAGTTACGTTGGCCATGGCTTGAATGGACTGACCCAAGCAAGCTGTGGTTTGGCATGGGCAAACTTTGTGATGCCGTGGACACAAAACTCTTCTACACCTATATCTGATTCACCATCAACAATGGGGTCAAGGCACCATTGTGGGGATGCGTGATGGTTGGATGAGACAAGGATGAAAGACATTGCCCCCTTTGTCTACTAGGCCGGTCGAGTTAACTAGAGATTTTCCACGGAATATTTATTCGAGTACCAGCTTTGGAACATTCTCTTGCATGTCCAGATTAACGATGAATGTTGAGGATGCCGGTCATGGCAAGTGGTATCTACTCGGCCAAGTTGGTGTCACACTCACTTAGTCCTTAAAAGTGAAATAAGTTTATTGAACAAAGTGAATTCGTTCTTACAAATAACCGAAATTGTCTTCTTAAAGACAAATCATTTTTTTAATTACCAAAATTGATTTATTGAAATGCATGAAATTAGTTTATTGGAGTACTTGAAAGTAGTTTTCGGAAATGAGTGAACATATTTTTTTATTAATTGAAATATGTTATTTCTGAAAGAGTTGAAACCAGTTTTTTTATAAATTATCAATTTATTGAATGAGTGAAATTAGATTTAAAAAATGTGCGAAGTTAGTTTATTGAAATCTATTTTTTGAAAGAACCGAAATCAGTTTATTGAAAAGAGTGAAATTAGCCTTTTGATATAACTGAAATATGTTTTCTGGAACAATTGAAACAACTTTTGGAATGGATGAAATTAGTTTTCTTGAAATAAATGAAATCAATTTATTGAAAAGATTTTAATTTTTTTAAATAGAGACTTGTATTAATTAAGTAGAGAAAACATAGTTCGTACAATCGTGCAAGGCCTCGCTCAACACGCAGGTTGGAACTGTGCCTTGCGTAACCCCACCACGCAACTCTCTACGCCCCAACTGGGCAAGACTATGAGCTAATCTATTGTTCCTTCTATCTACTTTGCAAACTCTAATTTCTCTGTTCCCTTTCATGGCTTGAAACTCCTTTGCATTTTTTCCAACCTCCGATCTATCAATAGACGAGAGGATGAGCGCCTTTGTCACCGAGCTGCAATCCGTCTCGATGATTAAGGGTAGATCCGTCCCCGACATTGCCTTCCGTAGTCCTTCTAGGCAAGCCATGGCTTCCGCGCAGTCCGCTCCATTGCACCGCGGTATATAATCCCAAGCTGATAAGATAATTCTTTCATCATGGTCTCGAATCACAGCTCCCCAGGCTCCGCTCCTGCTTTCCTCCAAAAAACTTCCATCAACATTGACCTTAGCCCATCCGAGCTCTGGCTTTTTCCATCCTTTTCCCTTTGTATTATCATGTTGTTGCACAGATGCCAATTTAACCATCAGGCTTTTCCCTTTTCGATTTGTCTTAGAAGTTCCGTCCGCAATCAAGCGGAGGTTTGCAAGGTAGTTTTGCAGAAAACGAGCAGAGTTGGAAATTTTCGCTTTACCTTTTGCGAAGATCACGCCATTTCTATGGTGCCAAACACGCCAACAAATAGCATAAATTTTTATTTCATATCTTCACTCACCTTATCTAGCAGGATTAGAATCCAATCCCTTCCAATATATTCTATTTCATGCTTATGGGGCAGGTTTCATACCTCCTTGAGTTCGTGCCACAGGGCCCTTGCAAATGTGCATCGATGTGCCATATGGAAGCCTATTTCATCATCGGCCCCACATACATTCAATTCGGGGTGAGGCCTGGGATGCGACCAAATCTATTAGTTTGAACCGCCAGTGACTTTGTTGCTAGTCTCCATGTAAAAATACATACTTTTGGGGTACATTTGTCTTCCAGATATTATTCCAAATACTGTGATCCCCTTGGGTATTGTGACTGGACCCAATCACCATAGAATCCTTTTTGTCCATGGCTAACCGGTATGCGCTATGAACACTGAAAATTCCGTTTTTGGGGGGCTGCCAAGCAATATAATCCTCTTCATCACAATTTGGTAGTCGGATACTTAAAATATCATTTGCGTCTTCGCGTGTAAATATACGCATGATGTAATCCTCCTTTCAAGCGTGACTCTACTGGTCGTTGAGGTCTGCTACCCATCGAGTTCGGGAGTTTGTTGGGTTTATGTTTATTTCCATGTTTCCTCTCGGGATTCAATTGTCTCTTCAAATGCGCCATATACATTCTTTTTTAAGGAGTACCAAACCATGCATGATGCGTCAAATTAGTTTTTCTTTGAAATAAATGAAATCAATTTATTGAAAAGACGGATCCAGGAGTCGCTGTCCACCACCAGCGCCTCCTCCTTCTCCTCATCTCTTGTACCGAAGGCTTCTCCAAGGAAGAGACGGATGGATTACTACATCGTCGACGCCGGCGCCAAGATGGCGGCCGCTCTGCAGCAGGCCGGAGCGGGACCGGCGGGGGCGTGCGGCGCCATGATGATGATGGGATCGAAGCGCGCCAGGAAGGCCAGCTGCAGGTACAGCGCGGACGTGTGGACGCAGTGATCGAGCAGACTTCATTCAGCAGCTGCTTGATTACTTGCTTGATGGCTTCGATCAAGCTGGCGGGCAGATTACAAGGATGCGTCACCGTCAACGTACTAGTTTCTGGAACTGTATTGTCTGCTTCGGTAATCGCTAGTCTGCACTCCGATCTCCACAGCATTGTATTGTCTGGCATCTTTACTGTAGTTCTCGTGAGACCCGACCTGTGTAATCAATTTGTGAGCACGTATTGACGTTGAACTCTCGGGCGCGCGGTTACAAAACAATCTAAACTCCGTATAAGCATATATTGACGTTGAACTGACCGGTGGGGCTCTCCCGTCAGGGCCGACGTGGCATGTTATTTCACAAAAAACACCCCTTTTGCTTTATATGCAATCACGCAAATGCCCTTCTTTGCATGTCAGTACCAACTCTCAGACACGCGGTTACAAAACGATCTAAACTTCATATGAGCACGTATTGACTTCGAAACTGATCCGTGAGGCCCTCCTATCAGGGGCCGACGTGGCATGTTCTTTCACGAAAAAAAAACTCGCTTTATATGTAGTCATGCAAATGCCCTTGTTTGCTTTATATGTCATTTCATATGCTCTTCTTGCCATGAATGTGAGCAGTGGCGGAGCTAGCGATGGATAGCTGAGGGGGCAAATGACGGAATATAATTTGAAGGGCCAATAACTTTATTTCACTGATTTTGTGCCACCCAAATTAGAGTTTCTTCACAGAAAAAGTCATGGAATGCACAAAGCTCCGCCGGGGAATGTGAGATTCAACTGGACTACAACTGCGCCAGATGCTCTATTAAGACTTCCTTCAAGTGCAGCTTTGGAATGGAACATGTTGTCCAGTCAATCACAGTTGCTTGCTCCAATGACAAGTACGGACATGCTGAGAAGGTCGGCTACTACAAGAAAGCAGGATACATGAGGGCATGCCTGAGTGCCCCAAGCTTTTGCCCAGAGTCTGGTTGTGGCTTCGCTGGACTAACAAAGGTGCTCCTAGATCACTTCACAACCCACGACAAGTGTCTGTCTACAACCTTCCTATACGCTGGCATGCATGGTGTCTCTCCGCTTACAACCTTCCTATACGCTGGCATGCATGGTTTTCTTTCTTTTTTCTTATCTTTTCTTCAAAAGATATTCAAATATTCAAATTTTGTTCGTATTTTTATCAAAGTTCAGTTTTTGAAAAAATGTTCTCAAAACTCAAAAATTGTTCTCGTTACACAAAAAAGTTAAAAACTTTTGAAATGCAGAAAATGTACCAGATTTCATAAAATGTTCACGTTTTCATAAACATTGCGCTTCCAAATTTGTTCGGGATTTTTTAAAATTGTTCTCTATTTCAAAATTTATTCTCAAGATTCAAAAAAATGTTTGTGCTTTAAATAATTGTTCACGTTTCCAAATTTGTTCGGGATTTTTCAAAATTGTTCTCTATTTCAAAATTTGTTCTCAAGATTCAAAAAATGTTCCTTCTTTAAAAAATTGTCCGTGCTTCCAAATTTGTTCGGGATTTTTCAAAATTGTTCTACTTCAAAATTTGTTCTCAAGATTCAAAATATGTTTGTGCTTTAAAAAATTGTTCGCGCTCTCAAATTCGTTCACCGTTTCAAAATCTGTTCTCAAGATTCAAAAAATGTTTATGATTTAAAAAATTGTTCGTGCTTCCAAATTTGTTCTGCATTTCAAAATTTATTCTCGAGATTCAAGAAATGTCAATGCTTTAAAGAAATGTCACAAATTCCAAAAGTGTTTGGGAAATTCAAAATTTGTTCGTTTTCAGAAAATTTGTTTGCGTAATCGTACGTTCAAAAAGTTGTTCACTACAGTAACTAATTCCGGTTCGACACATCAGTCAAGTCCGGTTGTACCTTGTGCTAAGTTATTTTTGATGCAGGGTGATCCACTACAAAAAATGCTAGTTAGCTAGACTGCTTGGGAGCACGCTCTTCCAAGCTGTTGGTCACCGGTTTGATTCCTCCCAACACACCTCCCTCCGTTTGTTGCTTTCTTTTGTTTCCAGTGGTACAGCGCGATGGGCCGGCCCAGTCATGCTACCCCCCTGTGCGTCGCGACGCCAGTTTTACGCAAAGAGCGTCCAATAGGAGCCCCCCCCCCCTTCTATGCTGGTTAGCGAGTGGGCGCTTGCAAGCAAGCAACCATGCCGTGGCTAAATCTCGCGCACGTATGCTTCACTGGCTCGCTTGGCCCCTTTGGCACACTGGCACAACCTCCTGCTCTGGGAAAGAGATTTGGTAGTGCGAAGAGTTAACTGCAGATTCACTGGCTCGCTCAGATTTCACGACCGCAAACCATTGCTCAACAACAACAAAGCCTTTAGTCCCAAACAAGTTGCGGTAGGTTAGAGGTGAAATAAAGTCTACAAATAAATTTTGAGAATATGAAAAAAAATGTTCATAGATTGAGGAAAAATTCGTGGATTTAAAAAACAGTCATGAATTTGAAAATTTATTTATGAGGTTGAAAATTCTTCAAGGATTTGAACATACTTCATGAAATTTAAATAAGTTTGTAATTTTGTTAAAAATTGTTCATGAATTCAAATAATCTTCAAGAATTGGGAAAAAAAGTTAATAGTTTAAATGTATTTACAAAATTTGAAAAAAACAAAATTTGAAAAAGTTCACAAATTGTAGTAATGTTCACAAATGTTAAGAAGTTCATGAATTTTAGTAATGTTGATGGATTTGAATAAGTTAATCTTTACCTAATAATAAAGTAAATTGAGTTTCTTTCGTCTGTCATGACATTTTTTAGAAAAGTCTCTCTATTTCAGGGAATTCAACCCGCAGCCCTGTTTTAAGTTAAACGAATCGTTTTTTCATATTTTACACAAAAGTCCTTGCATTTTGTTGAAATCAACCCGCAGTCCGGATTTAAGTCACACCCGAACCGTTATTTTACATTTTCCGAAACCCCCCTGATGATTTAGGTAATTCATCCGCGGATCATATTTAAGTCAAACAATGTTTTTTAAAATCATCCATATCTTTTAAACCATAACTCCGATTTGAACATGTTATATATGAATTTTGATTAGAAAAATATGTAGAATATGAATATGAGATTATTTTCACCAATTAAGTATTTTTTAATATTATTTTAGAATATATTTAGGTCAAACAAATGATTTTCTAAATTATCCGTATCTTTTAAACCGTAACTTCGATTTTAAGATATTATATATGAAATTTTATTAGAAAAATATGTGGAAACTAAATATGATGTTTATTTTACCTCTTAAATATTTTTAAAATATTGTTTTGGGAGCAAACTTATAATTTATAGCGTAAGATCCGTTTTCTTTTCGTACCGGCGGCGACCCGGATTGCAAATAAACACCCCACTATAACAGTATAGAGAAAAGAAAACATCGATAACTACACATGCATACCTCTGAAAAATGTCGCAGGGGAAAACAACAGATTTCTCATCGAGAGAGTGAGAGAAAGCGAGAGAGAGGGAGGGAGGGAGGGAGAGGAAGGAGAGAGGGAGAGAGAGACGCCTTAGGATTAAACATATTCAAACATGTTTTTTTTTGTTTTGTGTGAACACCGAGGCCATCGCCGGCGAGTGTGAGAAGGAGGATAAGCGGCAACACAAATCTGATGCCTCGCAAAAAATAAAGGAGATGGACCTATTGTGGTCTTGAGTGATGATTGTTGGGTTAAGAGTGTGTGTTATGTTTTCTCTCCCGTTGCGACGCACGGGCTCTTTTGCTAGTAATATTATAAAGTACAAGAATATAAAAAAAGGAAAAAAACCTAGAAAACTGAATCCAGAAAAAACCAATAGAAACCAGGCCAAGACAAACTGTTGGGAGAAGGATCCCAAAACTAGTGCGGAGGGATTATCGGCCGGCCCACTTGAGACATAGGAAAAAAAAGGATGTGGGGCGCTCTGTACCAATACAACTGCACCTGACGCGTGTAATGCTAAATTGGAACTAGGGGAAAGTTGGGTCAAATGGTCCATATATGAGTGAAGCCTTTCTGTGGCAGTCCTAAGTAGCAGCCCGTCTTGGAAGTTTTCGTGGAGTGATGGTCAAGCTGAAGTGGCCCTAGCAAACCAAGGCAGGAGCTCCTGTCGGCCAAATGGATCACTAGAGTAGATTGCATCATCGTTGATTTGTTTTTTCGTTGTCCAAATTTGCCTAGAGGCGAACGAGTATCACACCAACATGAAAGGGCATGCAAGCGAGTGGGACGACCTATTCATTATGAGATCACTCACTTTTGTTAGCAGCCAGCACACTTTCGGGTCATACTGGGAGGAGGAGGGTGCGCCGTTTGCGCTCCTTGCAGCGGGTAGCAGAATCATGGGCTTCCAAGGGCACTTTAGTTTGTACCTAAATGCGCTTGGAACCTACATCAAGATGGACACCTAACCTATGTTAAGATGGACTTGCTTGACACCTGCAAGATGGGCATCAAGGCCATCGGGTGATGGGACGTAGAATTCAAAAACCAATAACACCTTGTCGGGGATGGTTTATTTGGCGATCTGAAAAAGCAGCCCCCAATAACCAGATTTTTAAGTTTGGACAGCTCAAAGAACACCTTATTGGGGATCGTTTATTGGACAACTGGTGGAGCTGTGCTAAACATGAACGAACGGATCTTCACACATCTTGAAACTAAAATCTTACGCACACATCTTTCCATAAAAATCAAGACAACATATAAATCATCATACTCCTTGTAGTCATAGCCTTAGTCTTCCTCATAGTCCTCCCTCTCTATTGTGATGGTGGCCACGACATCGGTTTCTTTACCAGGCACGATGCACAAGCATTGCTTTGGTACCCCATCGGGTCCCATTTCCCACTTTGACTCCTGATTATGTCCTGGTGCGCATGAGAAACCCACGGTGATTCCGACATTTCCTCCCGGAGTTTCTGGCTGCACGCAGACGAGTGAGACGCCATGGCCGTAGGACTCCAGCGCCTCCATCTTGAGCAGGAAGAGGCGGTTGTATTTGGTTTTGAGAACTCGGGAGCCCGGTTGCACCGGGACTTCGAACGGCTTGAATAACTCCATCGGTGTTGTTGGCAACTTGTGCACAGTGGCAAGATGGTCCAGGAGCACCGTGGTTGGCGCGACGAAGCCACAGCCGGAGACCGGGCACAAGCACGGGCCACAAGGGCACTGCCTCTCGTGCTTTTCCTTCTGGTAGTAAGCGATCGTCGTGGAGCATCCGTGTTTGCAGGGAACAAAGATGTTGTCGACGACGCGCTCCATGATGTAGCAGCGCTGGACGGGGATCCGTTCGAATAACGGGAGCCTCTCCTGGCAATGCCGGCAGATGGAGTTTCCCTTGGAACACTGCAGTGTACGCAGAGGCAGAAAAGTGTTTAGTCTTCTTGTTGGTCGGATGCTGATAGGTACGTCAACTGAATCACGTAGTGCATACCTGGAAAATGGGAGGCCTCAGGGGCTTGGAGCAGACGGTGCAGTCGAATACCTCCATCACCGTGCTCACATTCTGCCTCTTGCAACCGCTTTTTCTTCCCTCCTGCTCGCCGTCTCCTTTCCTCTTATTGGAGTTGCTTCTATCCTCCATCGTCTCCTTCTGGACTTCACCCAAACAAGAGATACAGTACTGGCAACGTCAATCCCCAATATATATAGAGAGAGTTACGTACAGTAGTAGCTTTAACTAGGGATAGTAGTAACTCCGGAAGTTGGATAGGCCTTTTGTTTCGACTTCCAATAGCCATTAACTCACCAACATTACCGAGGAAGCAGCCACGTTTGTTCTCGATCACTGTTCCTAGCAAACAAGAATTTAATTTTGAAAGCCAGCAAAGCATGCATGCACGTATGCAATTGATACGCGCGCTGCTACCTCGTTGGATATGTGTACACGCCACCCGAAGGGACGAAGCTGCATAGTAGTATGACGAATCATACGCTTTAAGGCGACGCCTTCAGGAAGGTTACGACATCGGAAGACCACCAGACCCACCACTGCCCGATTCAAAAATCAAAGTTTTCCCTGAAGCAACACGACATGCAATGAGAATCTCAACGACACCTTCAAGAAGGGGACAAACGTCGCTGCCACAAGTCTGCCCGAAGAAAGAACATGTTTTCATCCTGGCAAACACTCATCGCCACTGGCATAGGTACGGACACCGCACCACTGCCACCGAACACCACATCCCGGCCACCATGCGCCCACATGGCCATGGCCACCGGCCGGGGAGCACCCGAGTTAAGGGCTCCGCCCATGAGCACTGCGCTTCCACCACCTGAGCCGCCACCCCGATATCCAAGACCACCCACCCCCCTCACCATGGTCCATCGGCGTTGCTGCTGGTAAAGCAAGACCTTTGGGCAAGTATGGGGCCCACCCGACCGGAGCAGCGCAGAGGAAGGTGACCGGGCAAGCCCTAACACCCTCGCCATTTCTTGAACCAGGACCCGGCCCATTGTCACCAACCATTGTGACAGCAAGACCCAAAGGCACCCGTGCCAACTCCTCGTAGTGCTCTTGCTCTGTGGCCAACTAATGACGAGATGCGTTAAGCCGCCGTGCACCACCCTGCCGGGCGGGCCTCCAACCGCAGGTCGAAGCACCCCAGGAATCAGGCGAAGGTTGTGGAGCCGCCACCACTGCACCGCCACCCTGACCAACCAAGATGGTCCCTGTCGAGGCAACCGCCCGTGGCTAGCGCCGCCGCGAGGCCAAATCTGGCTGAGCCGCCGCCACGCTAGCCGCCGCCACCGTCCCCGACCCCCAGCCCACACCACCTCCCACCTCCACCAGCCAATATGGACACGACAGAGGTTGCCGCCCGTAGACCGTGCCGCCCTCGGCCCCACTACCCGCAGGGCTAGATCCGGCCGAGCCGCTGACGAATCTAGCCCCTTGGCACGCTCCGCCGCCTCACAACCCATCACGGCCCAGGCTAGCCCGCATCCAGCACCGCGTAGGCCAGCTGTTGCGGCACCAGTCTGTGGTGAGATTGCTCAGTTTCTCAATAATGCTCCCTAAAATTTGATGCAAAATAAGTAAGTATGCATACTAGTTAGTGTCTGGCTAGGTCAATTAGCCCGGTTTCCGAGTCGTGAATTGAAAGAGGATTTTGTGCAACAAGTTGCAAAGAATATCCTCTTTTTATTTTATTTTTTGATTGCTAAAAAATGGGAAATAATTCAGAGACGTTAGTAATGCTATGTAATGCGGACTTGTAAAGGTTCATCCAATAATATAACCATTTGTGACCTGAACAAAAGTGACAAGATTCAGATGAATAGTGCTTAGTTAAATAGCATGCACATGATATCAAATTGTCTTAGTTGTACAAGTCAGAAGGTGTTGTTGTATGTTCATATGAGCTTTTGCAGATGCACATTATGTAGCATGACTTATGTCCATAAGTTTCCGCAGAGAGAATATGGGGTGCACGGACAACTAGTTGTCAAACTTGTTGGAATTGTGTCGAATATTGTGTACAAAGTAGGTTACAGTTGGACTTGTAGTTGTATTGTGTTTACATGATATGGAGTCGTGTCCAAGTAGGACACTTGTATCCTAGACCTCTCTTATATAGCGGGGGTAGACACACGATGTAACCTATGCCAACATAATAGCACCGGGACGCAGGGGAAGCCGGCGGCATGTGCCGGTGTCCAGGGCGACCGGGTGCGGTATGTAGCGGTGTGATGGGGAGGAGCGCCCATAGTCAAGCCCCGGGGATGTAGCCATATCGGTGAACCTCGTTAATAAATCTCGGTGTCGTGCCTCGGTTGATTGCTTGGTCCTCGAATGATCGACGGTATGCCTCGAATTTATTCTAACAAGTGGTATCAGAACTAGGTTGTTCGGTGGTTGCGGATCATTGATCTAGAGGAAGAAGAAGCGTTGACATAAATCTGCGAAGCGATTGTAATACGGGACGAATATCATCGGCGAGTTACGATCCAGGCAGACCGGTCGTGTTGTGTTATCTTCAAGCAGTAATCAGATCGAAATCGGTCCTAGCGTACAGCGGTGGTGCAGAGCTGTTAGGGTTGCGTGGCACACGCACGTACAGGCGAGGGGCGGATCATCCATCGATGCTGGAGCGGCTTGCAGGCCGGCGCGGGTAGGCAGCAACTGAAGGGCGTGTGGCCCAAGTTGAGGGGCCGCAGGCAAGTGGGCTGCAGGACGCCAAGGCCCAAGGCGTGGTGGTAGTCAGCGATTTGTTTGAGCTTGGTGCGCTAGGACTACAGGAGGTTAAGCTTGAAGGCACGGGATTTGTTTTGAAAAAAAAGAGGACCGAGTCCACACAGCGAGGCAGGAGACAGATCGTTTCTGCGGAGGGGAAAATCCATTGACACGTGATTCACATCCATCGGAAATTAGCAAAGAGGCATTGACAAAGCAATTACTAGCATTGGAAGTTGAGTCTGGGAGCTAATACACGTGAGTACAGGAAAGATTTTTGGTACGAATTTGCTACTGGTGCATCTTGTGTACTTGAGCACGTGTTGAAAGCTCGATTATTTTTTCACAAGGTCAGCTGTACGAAGAATGATGACATCAACGGGTACCAGGTTTGAGGTGGAGAAGTTGACTGGACTGGAAACCTTGGGTTATGGCAGACAAAGGTGAAAAAATTTGTTGGCGCAATAGAGATGCTTGAAGGCGTTGCAGGAAGTCATGTCAAGTAAGATGGAATTATCAGGTGATGGGTGGAAATTCGCCTAAGACGATTTAGGAGCCTCGGGCATGTCGTACAGTCGAACGAGATTGGCTGGGTCGGACTAGGCAGTCTGACGGATCGACGCAAGTCGGTTGGTATAGAAGACGGTGATGGGATCGGCGACGACGACATAGGAGCGTGATGCTGATGGTGACCGACTTCTGGGGCGTGGAAACACGTGGCACAGGCCCCGAGGGCTTGTGTGGCTTCGACAAGACTATGGCGCGGGATTGATTCAAGGTGGTGTATACACGGAGTTTGAAGTCGATGAGGCGTGGGGGTGGATTGATCATCTACCATGAAGTAATGTTGAAGATGGAGCTGAGGTCTGACGGAAGACTTCACTCGATGCTGATTGAGGGGCTACGGCGTAAGCCGACAGAGAATCGAAGCCTATTCAGCAGGAAAAGCGAGTGACACGCAGTCTGGACTGGAGCCCAGTGGTCTGATGGAAGCGTGAAACTCGTCATCGGTCGGTGATGATCGGTGGTACTCTGCAGTGGAGGTTGAGTGGTGTGGGTTCGCGACCCTTGAGACTCGATCAGGACAGCGGAGGCTCGACGCAGTAATAGCGGCGAGGCGTGCGGTACGCACAGGACATGGAGACGGGCCAGGGCTCTGGTGGTCATACATGTGATGAGACAGTTGTGAATTTGACTCGGGATGACTACAAGCAATGGTGAAATTCCTTCAAGTTTCAGATAGACGGTCAATAAAGAGCGGTGGTGTTGAGTTCAGGTAACTCTTATGTGTGACATCTAATATGTGAGTTGTTCACTTTCATGCAGGTCAGTGATCGGTGTGTGATGACGTTGACGGATACTCTGGAAGTTGGGAGCACAAATTGAGTAACAAGGAACTTAATTTTGCTCGAGTGTTGACTGTGATCAAGAAAAGAAGGGACTACAAGTTGCAAGTGGAGTCATATGGAGTCTTTGGAGTAGCAGCGGTGCTCATGGGATAAGCTCAAGTCCAATGTACATGAAAGTTTGACGCATGGACAAATTCAAGGTGTTGAAATATATTCGTCAGGGTGGAGTTTGTTGGAGTTGTGTCGAATATTGTGTACAAAGTAGGTTACAGTTGAACTTGTAGTTGTATTGTGTTTACAGGATATGGAGTCGTGTCCAAGTAGGACACTTGTATCCTAGGCCTCTCTTATATAGCGGGGGTAGACACACAATGTAACCTATGCCAACATAATAGCACCGGAATGCAGGGGAAGCCGGCGGCATGTGCCGGTGTCCAGGGCGACCGGGTGCGGTATTGTAGCGGTGTCATGGGGAGGAGCGCCCATAGTCAAGCCCCGGAGATGTAGCCATGTCAGTGAACCTCGTTAACAAATCTCGGTGTCGTGCCTCGGTTGATTGGTTGGTCTTTGAATGATCAACAATATGCCTTGAATTTATTCTAACAAAACTGCTAACGTGCAGTTTGCTTGTCACGTACTAGGATTACCTATCCGAGTAAGTATCAAATCAAGCTACGTTAGTAATAGTACTGGTTAGCCGTGTCAGATTCAAGTTTACTCCTTGTGGGTATCTTGAGTACTAGATCGTGGATGGCGCGCGTTGCCGCGCCCGTCCATTTTGATTGTTGTTTGATAGAGTTAGAAATTTATGTAAAACATGTAGCTCCTGTTTGTTATGAAATGAGAGGGTGCAGACTGGAAGTTCCATCTAGTCTCCATTGGCTTGGTTTTGGGCCTTATTTGTTTGCATTGGACATGGACCACATCACAAACCTTAATAGTGCATGTTGTCTCCTTAGTTCATCCAATAAAATGGTACGAATATATATTTAGGGTTAAACTGACAAGAGGAAAAATTAAATAGGCGTTACACGAAGACAATTTTCTGCATTACCTTCGGCATTTTTGTGACAAAAATATGTAGTTTTGCAAGCAATAAAACTAAGGAATCACATATATATAGTTAGAATTTTGTCTAAGTGAAAATATAAGCATCAGACCAAATTAATTTTCCTCCAAAAACACCTAATTTTTCTATACAATGATATTGTACAGAGTAATTACAGCGCATTGCTGCGCCCACCCAACTTAAAAATATCTTAACAAAAGAATGGTAGAAATATTGAGAAAATTTTGTACTATCTGTAACCATCACAACTTTGTTCTATCTTCAACATAATATTTATATCTTCACAAATTCCATACATCTAATTTAAGATAATAGTGCCAGTACAATAGTAAGGCATAATATGTACAAAATCTGGCTAAAATAAATCCATCCAACTTCTTCTCATGCCACACAAAAATACTCTTCCAACAAAGTCCACATAGTGACGGTAACTAAGGAATATAGTACTTGTACATGTACATGCTGGTGTAGTTAATCGACATTTTGTATTGATGCAATCTGTAGCAGCAGGAATAGCACACCACACATGGGAATAATGGTTAGGCAGGGAAAATAAAGCAGTAATTCGTATTCAACTGGCAAACAAACCGTTACGGCCCCAACTTGTTTTGCGGCATCCGTGAATTTAAACAAAAATGAGCCGTGACATAAGAATGCTAGGCACATGGAGATATAATTGTAAAAAAACATGTGCACAGAATCACAATGTTCCACTTTGAGGAGGGTAAGAATGAAACAATCATAAAGTAAATACAGTATGCTTTCACATCACACATTGAGATTTTGGGTGCTAAATTATACAATTATCTTAGGCATCAGGCTGCCAGTGCTTGGACATTAACCGGTGTGTCCTGATGGCCTCAATGTCATCCTTGTTGTGTATTCGTAGCGAGCAGCATTCTCGAATAAATGGCCACAAAAGTGGTAGCAATAGCTGAAACAGAAGTTATTAACAATATATGATTGTGAATACGACCCTTGAGAAAGCTAATAGTTCAAGAAAACGAAGAAAGAAACGAAATTTACTTGAAATTCATATTTAAGTTTCTGTAGGATTTCCCCATTAACTCGTGATAAATGGAATGGTGTCCTCTCAAAGTCACAAGCTCGTCTTGTAATGATTGTGATACAGATCCACCGAGGCTCCACTGATCGAGCAGAAATAGACCACATTGCTTAGAAATGTTACTGGCTTTGGCTGAATAGCGGCAAGATTTCAATGAGACCAAGTGAGGGTTACTTATATGTCACTACTCGATACAAATTGACGGAACTATTATTTGTTTCCCAAATGATACAGTTTTGAAATAATTTATGTATGTTCCTTATCTAAAAGGACTAAGTTCTTATCCCTTTCATCATAGAAATAGCTTCCACGAAGCTCAAAGCCTTAGGAGAGAAAATAAAGAGAAGTCATGTTCTTAGGTCAACAGAACAAACTATGTCTGCGTAATTCTGTAGAACTTGGGCACTAACCCTTTTGAAAATATTGTACCTTGTTAGAGCTGACACCATGCATATGAGCATGTAAAATCCTAGAATACAGGTTCTGCTATGTTTGCATTCAATGTATTACATACTTCCCGTAAAGAAGAAATGAACCACCAAAAGAAAAATAAACACCATACACCATACATATAAGCATGTAAAAATTTGTGTTGTATTTTGTGGTATGGAGAAGTCAGAAAAAATTATATACTCAAAAATAATTAAAGAGACAAGATCAGATGAAGTAGACTTACAATTAGTACCAATTCTTCAGATTAACTTGAACGGATAAATAGCATTTTGTCAAAAGTACTTGCAGCAATTGAGACAAGAGCGCACAATGCAGAAAACGTAGTCTATTCAGCAGATCTTCTCATAATTTTGTGAAAACATGCTTCTCTTGCTCAGGTTCCAGAATTTCGGCATCACTTTAACTGCAGATGAGTGCTTCTTTGCCATCTGAACAAATAGTAAATTCTCCACCTACCAACAATGGATTGATGAAATAAGTGGCCCTATCAAATACAAAAAAATCTCTTACGGGTCATTTCTGGCTTGCTACTCACTTGTTTAATCAATGTGTTGCACAACTATTACGTTGTCGGGAAGCAAAATGGTTTGAACCCAGTCATTATCCTCCAATCCCAAAGACACTGAGCAGACGATTTTTTAATTAATAGTCTAATTTAAAACAATTAAATTGGCAAGACATGCAGAACAACCTAGCTGATTATGTTTTACCTCTTCGTATCATGGTCAAACAGCAACCTCATCTCCATCTCTTCGGATGATTAGTGGCAGGGTAATGACAAAAACCATGATGTCCGATCTGCACAAAAGGTGAAAATTAGGTTCAACATAATGGTGCTCACGGGAGGAAGGGGCGGCAGGGAGGCTAGGCGTGGTTACCTTTCAACGGACGGTAGCGGAACCATGGACCGCGCACTCGTAACCCAACCTAAAGGCCGCGGCATCGTTGCCGAGTATCCAGCGGATGAGGCGCCGGCCATCATCGATGGCGTCCCTCCATTTCCAATTCGCAGGCGAACGACCGCGTCGGCTGGATCGGCCGGCCCCCGATTCACCCGCATCACGTGCGGCCGCCGGATCTTCTCGCCGGCCAGGGCGTTCGTCGCGTCGGCCAGAATCCAGCGCGGTGGCCATGGGAGTCGTCCCTCCCGCATCGATCGGATCAGAACCCAGAGTGGTCGGGAGGAGCCGCCATGCGACCTTGCGAACCAAAAGAAGGGGTTGCGATAGCCGCGTGATAGAAGGCCATTAAACCCGATTTAACGACAGAGGCCCAAAAAAGTCCCCGGAGCAGCGGCCCAGAACGGTCGGGGCTCAATTGCAGCGAACGAAGCGAGCGAGTACATGTGATCCAGGGCCAATCCGACGGGCAAAAATGGCAAAAAGTGAGGATCGGACGGTTGTGCATGTTGATGGCCTGGGATGGCTCGAAAGTTGCTCAGTTATAATGATTCTAAATGAGTACGAGTGCTACTAGGCTATCTAGTGTCTTGATCAGGTAGTGTATATATACATAACCAAGGCTGCACTGTGTCTTGATCAGGTAGTGTCTTGATCAAGCGAGGATTTCATAGTAAAAGAAACAAAGAAAAAGAGAGCCTCGTACTTCCGGTGTTCCGTGTCTGTCTACCCCAACGCCGTCTACGGGTGCACTACTGGGAAGATGTACTACCAAGAGAAGGCGGAGCACGAGAAGACGTCTTCCAACAAGGCCAGCTCCATCGGTCAAGTGGGACGGATTGTGAAGATGGGACCTTGCGGTGGCGGACGGGGCATCGTCAGAGACATTGACCCCTGCAACTTTCGCCGCATACTTAAAATGGTTGTCTGGCATGGCGGTGCGGTCAGCGGCGTGTTGGGGCTTTACGACCTGGACGACCAGGAGGGGGAGGAGCTGATCGCCGGGAAGGCAAGCGCTCAGAGGTACTCCCTCCGTTCCAAATTACTCGTCGCTGAAATAGATGTATCTAGAACTAAAATACATCTACATACATCCATACGTGCGACAGGTAATTCGGAACGGAGGGAGTAGTACTCAGTAATTTTCCTATCATATTTTGTTGTCATTTTCAGACAAATTAACATGGGTGCGCGTTATGAAACGACTAATGGAGCTTCATGGGTTTGTTGTGGCATGCCTAGATATGTCTGGAGTCGGACGAGTACCTCATCGGCGCCAAAGGCCATGTAGGTGATTACAATGGCCGGTTCGTCGTGAGATCACTCAGTTTCATTCGCAACCGGCGTACTTTTGGGCCATATGGGACAGAGGAAGGCACACCATTCGAGCTCCCTGCAGTTGGCGGCGAAATTGTGGGCTTCCACGGGCGCTCGGAGTACGTCATTGACGCCTTTGGCACCTACGTCAGGATGGAAGCCTAACCCTTAACACCCAGATAATGCATTGTACTCCCTCTGTTCTTAAATATTTGTCTTTTTAGATATTTCAGATGGACTATCACATACGGATGTATATAGACATATTTTAGAGTGTACATTCATTCATTTTGCTTCGTATGTAGTCACTTGTTAAAATCTCTAGAAAGACAAATATTTAGGAACGGAGGGAGTACTAGGGATCCTGCTGCATGAACAAATGAAGATCTGCACCGAATAATGTAGCCACACATATGGTTATCATGTTGGTGATTTCATATGTGTACTATTACTTCTTGCAAATTAAGTAACGTAAGTATGGCTAAAGGCTCAATATCCTTTTTTCCCCAACTGGGCGTCCCCCTTCTATCTATCTATCTGTATTTATCTATCTATCTACATATACCTACATTTTTTTTGAGGAAAGGCCATCATGGCTAGCTTTATTAAAATTAAACAAGGGTTACATCGTCCACAAGGTTTGGAATTAGGCAGCCCAGAGGCTCCCCCGTCCAACTACTAGAAATCTTATTACAAAAACCATGATTAGCTAGCACATGCGCCACTTGATTAGAAGAACGATAACAATGTTTAAATTTGACCTTCCCGATTGACGAAGACACGTCCACACATTCCGCAAAGATCGCCGCCGCAGCATCCCACCATCTTGTCTGTCCAGTACAATAATCAATTACCGTCAAGGAGTCAGACTCAGCTTCCACTCGTGGGAACCCCAGAGAGTTTGCAAAGATTAGTCCGTCACGCATAGCCATAGCCTCCGTTGTCACCACATCTGCTGCATAAGGTATAAACCGACATTGTGCCGCCAAAAAATTACCATTACTGTCTCTAAGAACAGCTGCAATGGCTCCTGCACCCTCATCCATATGGAAAGAGGCATCCACGTTTAGCTTCACAAACTTGGGTTCCGGCTTGCTCCATTTATGTTCATGTACAACACGAACTTTTAAGTTGGCTTGATGAAAATTGTTTGCAATTGCCAGGACCGAAATAGGCCATCTCGAGGGAGGTGGCGGTGATCCATCATGGGTGAGCTCACGGCGCACCCACCATAAGTACCAAGCCCCAACCGAATCACTTGTTTTACATCCAAATTAGGCTTTATAGGGATCGGTCTGGAGTCTGCTAGGATCACGTGTTCGAGTATGATTGAACCAGAGCGATCAATTAACTTCGCTTCTTCAACAATATCCAGTATACCCAGTCGGAGCCACAATTCCTTTGCATGTGTACAGTCAAAAAGCAGATGGCGTACATCTTCTGCGTCCTGGTGACAAATCGGACATGAGCCATTGGTACCCACATGTCTATTAGTAAGTATGGATCTTAGGGGGATAATTCCATGAAGTGCACGCCAACAAAAAATCTGAATCTTATGTGGAACCTGCAGTTTCCACAGTGTAGGCCATACTTCCGGTAAGTTTGATCCAGTTGGGCGTGGTAATACATTTGCATGCGCCTGAAAAGATTGAATCCATTGTAAGCGGTACGCCGAACGAACTGAAAAAATACCCCTCCGATCTGGGTTCCAGGAAATAAAATCATCAAATGCATTGTGATTAATTGGGATTTGCATGATTCTTCTGGCGTCGACAGGATTAAAAATAGAACGGATCCGGGGCTCGTCCCATGCTCCCGTATGAGGGTCAATGAGATCACTAACGACCGAGAGAATAGTTTGACCTCGGTTTGAGATAACCTTCCTATCCGGGCTGGCTGGCACCCAAGGATCACTCTATATATTCACATTCTCTCAAGTTCCGATGCGCCATATATATCCCAATTTAAAAGTTTCTAACCCCTTCATAATACTTTGCCATGTAAATGATGCTCCGTTTTTCAGTGTTGCTTGGAGTAAATTTACATTTGGATAATATTTTGCTTTCAAAACTCGAGCACAAAGAGAATCTGGGTTGGTGATAAGTCGCCAACCTTGTTTCGAGAGCATTGCCAAATTGAAAGAGTGGAGATCCCTAAAGCCCATCCCACCTTCATTTTTTGGATAGCAAAGTTTCCACCAAGTGTACCAATGCATCCTTTTGTGTTCCTCATCATCCCCCCACCAAAACCGAGCAATCAAATCAGTGATCTCTTTGCAAATCCCTTTAGGTATACTAAAGACCGACATGGAAAAAAGTGGGATTGCTTGAGCTACAGATTTAATAAGAATTTCCTTGCCACCAGTGGACAGTTGTTTCTCCATCCATCCTTGTAGCCTTTCTTTAATTCTTTCACAAAAGTGCCTAAAATAGTCACTTCTATCTACTCCCACCATCGCCGGAAGCCCGAGATACTTGTCAGATAAAGCTTCAGTGTCAATGTTTAACTGTTGGCAAATTTCAGTCCTAGATACGACAGGAGTGTTTGGACTGAAAAAGACACTAGATTTCGACAAACTCACCAATTGTCCCGAACTCTGACAGTAGGTCTCTAGAACATGCTGTAAGGAAGCTGCATTTAAAGTGTCTGCTTTCATTAGAATCAAAGAATCATCAGCGAATAATAGGTGTGATACTGATGGTGCATTTCTGCACACTCTGATTCCTTATATGCCACCAGCTTCTTCTTCATACTGCAATAGACTAGAAAGACCTTCCGCACATAAGAGGAACAAGTAA
>NC_041385.1:32623166-32626034 GCF_002162155.2 Triticum dicoccoides | reverse complement strand
CCCCTAGTAGGAGTAAAAGAATCCGTCTCTTGAGAATTAAACCTCACTTTATACCTGACAGATCTTACACAAGCCATCATCATCTCAATCCAATGTTCATGAAATCCCAAAGCAGCCATCATATCATGTAAAAAGGACCATTCCACCCTGTCATAAGCTTTATGCATGTCCAATTTTACCGCACGCAGACCAGTTTGTCCAGCCCTCTTATTCTTGATTTTATGAACACATTCATATGCTATCAGAATATTGTCAGTAATCATCCTTCCTGGTACGAAAGCACTTTGTGTAGGCGAGATAATCTCAGGGAGGATATTTTTCAGACTCCGAAGAAATTACCACATAATTAGTAATTAAGGGCCACTCATCTTTGGTGGGACCGAATTATCACGGTGGAGATCAACCCCTATATCTAGGACCAAAATGTTATATTCTTTTACTAATTAGATTATATCTGGGCCTGATTCTCAAAAAATAAAATATCTGAGCCTACATGTTGATTATCATAAAACACATAAAGTTAGCCTCCGGATATTAAAGCTGTACTCCTGTGGTTTAGACAAAATAAGCAAGCATTGTAAGAGTCCTGATAGTATACGTTCCAATTCACCCTAATTTTAAAATATTGTACACACACCATCCCTAAGAAAAATTATAGATGCACCATCGCTCATAGCTTGATGCGTGTCCTCTTCCCCCTCCTCCTCGGGTCTACCACATCCCATGTCAATCTCCCTATCCCACAGTAGTCCGCTGGCGACGACGAAGCACCGAGTCAACCTAACTTTCCCGGATCGATCCACCTGCAGTACGTGGCTAACCTCTTGCTTGTCCATCAGCACTTGATCGATTCTGCGTCATTCTACCCCATGCAACGCCAAAATACATACATGTACACACCGGTCAGCCGGCAAGAAAATAAAAGCATGCATGCCGAGGAGAAATCGCTTTGTGGACAAAGGTACTTACTTTGCGTTTTCTCTGTTGCATCATGGGTAGATTAATATAGAAAATATATAAATGCCTTATTAAGCTAGCTTCATATACGTAACCTATGACTGGATAACATGTCCGTACATGAACCAAACAGGACGATGTCATGCCTATATGGATCTTGATTAATATTGCTAACACTGTGCCTCCTTGTGTCCTCCAGGTCATTCCGGGTGAGAGATTGCGAGAATATTCAACAGTATGTTGGAATTTAGTACTTGATATTGCTGAAATAGTGATTATGAGCAGCGACCAATTCAGTAGCGCAATGTGGAGGATAGGGATTATGACACGCTTCGCGGGGTATATTCACCAAGTGAGAATTTAGTTAATTATCTTCTATATGTGAGTGAACTGGTCGCTACTTGCAGGAAAAGGTGTGCAACATCATCTGCGGATTTACATGTTCATTCAGACAAATCAGGTCTTCCCCATGCGGAATTGTGAGGGGTTGTGATGCAGTCTGCCAATATCACCAAATGCATGTTCTAGGAGATATTTATCCTTCTACTTGATCCAATATGCGACCACGCTGATAGGTTAGTGACTTTTTTTAGCCTTTTCAGATTTTAATATAGTTTAGCGTGTCCCCAAAACTGTTGCAAAGTATATATAAGTCGTGATGTAGCTTAAAAAAACTGTCTTTCAAATATATAGTCTCTCCCTAAAAATACTGAATTGTCAACTGGGCTGCATAAATCTATACCTATACTAATTAGTTCTAGCTTAGATTGCTTCCTCCCTCAGTGTGATCACATATACTCCAATTACTTTAACTAGGCTGGTGTGTTTTAGGTTAAGCCTTTGGGACTCGAATTAATAGCGCTCAATTTCCAATCAGTTTTTGACGAAACATGCAGGAGAACAAAGCATGGACTCACTAGCACATGCCTCCTAGGGATATTTCATGAATAGGACTGGCTTCTTCAGGTTATACTTTTGTTCAGAGGGGTTGATGGTGTGTAATCTTCTCTTATATATTTAGTTGTTCTACAATGTCCCATGTTATCAGATTTCTCTGAAGCAAATGAGGTGTTTTAGGTCAAAAAGGGTATATGTGTTCATGAAGAAACCTTTCTAGCATTTCTCCGGATACGAGTGTGTTGGTAACTCCTTTGTCCTACATCAAATAGAAGATGAAATATCTTGTGCCTAGCAATGAACTACTAAACTACTTTTTTCTATTCTCTATATCAAGTAACTACAGTTCAATTAATTCGTTGGATTCACATTTATTTCCCGGCAAGGATTATCAAAATCATACCCCAAACCTAAAATATATTGTAGCCAACCTATAGAAGCTATTGCTACATTTTACCTTGGGAGGAGTTGCCTGTTGGTGCACCTTTTTATATCCATTTTAGATTGGTATTTCTCAGAATTACAAAGCATGGTGTCATGTACTTTTACTCCAATGGTTTTGCTTCTCTTTCAAACGAAAAAAGGACACACATTTGGGTGCGAGTTGAAATCAGTTTTTTTTTCTCAAACAACCTTTAGGTTTTCAACTCGTCTATATATATCATTAGGAAGGTTGTTCTTTGTGTACTTAGTTTGATTCAGCAGAACTCATGGGCTCATGTTTACTTAGTTTGACAGAATGGTGAGACTATACATATCAAGCTGTTCTTTGTGTATATTTAAGAAAATAGCGTGCTTTTTTTGCAGAAAATAAATTAGCGTGCTGTTCCTTGTCAGCGCCTTTTGAGAAGACCTGCCTACTTTTTTTTTTGCCGAAATAAGAAGACCTGCCCACTACAACATAAACGAGCAAATGGTAAGAAAGCCTCCACAGGCGAACGAATCACATGATTGATAAAAGTAACTTTGTTTCGAAGGTTCCATATCCCCCAACACACATCATTTAATATTTAT
>NC_041385.1:32601076-32622451 GCF_002162155.2 Triticum dicoccoides | reverse complement strand
CTTGGTCTAGTTTTCTCTAGTTTCTCATAATAGAAGCCCCTTGTGGTTATCTTCACACTCGTATAATTCTTCGGCGACGCAAAGCTCTAGACGGCAAAGCGTTGTCATATCATCAATCACGTAGGCGTGAAATCTATAGGGAGATTGTTCGTTTGATATTTTGTTCGAGGGATCATCGTTGGACGGTTCGGGGACTTCAAGTTTGACCCACACCAACTCTTCTTCTGCTGCAACTTGAAGTTGGTAACAATTCGATCTACCTTGTATGCATCTTCATAGTGATCATGTGATCTTAATCCTAGGCCAATGTTTTTTTTCTTTGACGTTTCTCAATAGGGGGCTGGTGGTGACCGCGATGACAAGGAACATCAGCACTGATCATGTTTGTTTCGGTCTATCCGAGCAAGCCCGATGAAAAATAGGATTGTACCACATATGCTTCGGGTCCATATTGGCTGCTCGAACTGGTAACATTATTAACGGGCGTACACCAGTCCGACAGAGCCCGAGTCTAGTGGCCCAAAAGCCCGCTCAGTCAATCTAGCCTTGGCCCTAGTTGCGTGAGCTCCAATCACAGTTAGAAGAGTCCAATGCGCGAGTGATCATGCTCCTATATGTTTCGGTTTCACACCATCTGTAGTTTTCAATAAAAAGCCAACTAGTACCCCATCGCTTTATACACAAGGGGGGCACATGCGTTAGGAGTACCCCTGCCTCCAGTCGACGCCCGCCACCGCCGATCAGCCTCATCTGTTGTGGACTTAAAGCCATGGAGGCATGATGAATCCCGGCCCTTGCCGACGAGAGGGCTCCGTTTCTAGGTGTTTTTTTTATTTTGTTAAGTTTGAGTCCTACCGAGGAAGACGAGGACTCCGTTTCTAGGTTTTCTTTTAGTTCGATTAGGTTTTGTTTTCTACTATGGAAGGCGAGGAGGCAATGACTCCATTTCTAAGTGTTTTTTGAGTTTGGTTAGGGTTTGTGTCATACTCTGGAAGATGAGGAGGCGATGACTCCGTTTCTAGGTTTTTTAAGTTTGTTTAGGGTGTGTGTGTCTTACTGAGGATGACAAGAAATTAAAAGGTTCAATTGCAAGATCTAAAGATATACCTTCAAGCACTCATCTTCCCGGCAAGGGCGCCAGAAATTCTTCCAGCTACTTGTGAGCTGCGTTGGGATTTCCCCGAAGAGGAGAGGATGATGCAGTATAGTAGAGATAAATATTTCCCTCAGTTATGAAACCAAGCTTATCAATCCAGTAGAAAAACAAGCAACACTACGTAAATAACACCTGCACACAAACAACAAATCACTACTAGGAAAAACCTTATACACAGAATCTTAGCAGCAGCACGGTTTAAAAACAAACGCTACTGCTAAGTAGCAGTAGCGTGCTTGACGAAAGCTCGCTACTAATAATGCAGTGGCAGTAGCACCCTAGATGAAACGAGCGTTACTACTATAATTGCCCCGGCATTGCCTCTAGGCTAGATTTAGTAGTAGCGCCCTTCCCTGGACGCGCTACTGCTAAAGTACTTAGTAGCAGCGTTTTTTCAAAACTTGCTACTGCTAAATATTGCACCTAATTAAGTTTAGACTTATCAGTAGCGTTTTTACGTAAAACGCGTTATTGCTACGTTAGCTATAGCGCATTTACTAAAGTGCGCTACTGCTAGTTTGACTTAACCACCCGCGGGCTCAAAATTTTGCTAAGTCCTCCATTCTCCTTGTTCCCCTACTCCTCTGTCGCCGCCGCCCGAGGCCGCCCTCAACCTCACCGCCGCCGCCCGCCGCCGCTCTCGACCTCACCGCCGCCGCCCTCGACCTCACTGTCGCCGCCCTCGACCTCACCGCCGTCGCCCGAGCCCGCCCAGCACCGCCGCCTCCCGATCCCGAGCCCGCCCTCGCCGCCCCTACCTCTGCGTCGCCGAGCACCTCCCCGCCACCGTATCTCCCCTCTCTGTAAGCCCCCCACCCCTCCCCCACCCCTTTCTATCTGCTTAGTTAGTACTAGATGTTTTTTAGTAGTAGTAGATGTTAATTTAGGGTTCATAGATAATGATTTTTAGTAGTAGTAGATGTTAATTAGTAGTAGTGATGGTACTAGTTAACTAGGGCAGTATGGTTAATAGTAGATGTTTTTACTATTATATAATGTAGTTTATTTTTACTGTTTTTAGTAAGTGTTTAAAATAATTAGTAAGTAAATTAACAAACTAGTTTAGTTTTAATTGAACTAGTTTAGTTTTAGTTGAACTAGTTTAGTAAGTAAATTAATAAACTAGTTGAACTAATAGAACTAATGTATTTTTAGTAAGATAATTAATATAACTAGTTGAACTACTTTATTTTTAGGAAGAACTAGTTTTTTCTATTCATAGTAAGTTTATATTTAGTAAGAACTAGTTGAATTAATAGAACTAGTTGAACATGTCATATTTGTTGTTATTTTTTTAGTTTAAGCAATTATTCGGGATGTATTTAGTAAGAACTAGTTGAACTAGTTGAACACTATGGTGAATACATGCCACTAGTGCACGTGTTGAACCACGGTAACTTCTCTGGAGATACCCTGGTAAGATTTTTTACTATTACGACATCCGTGCATCTTTTGCATACTTCTAAAACTTGTACATCATTGCTAACTACGAAGTTATTACTATTATCGAACTCCTCCAAATTATGCTGAATACGTGCCACTAGTGCACGTGTTGAACCACGGTAACTTCTAAGGAGATACCCTGGTAAGATTGTTTACTATTACGACATCCATGCATCTTTTGCATACTTCTAAACTAGTACATCATTGCTAACTATAAAGTTATTACTATGTTTTTCAACAGAAAATCCCGATGGATTGTGTGCCTCATCTGATGTATCAGAATGGTCGCCTTGCAGTTCTGAACATATAGTCAGGTCAACCTACGGATCTCACCTATGCATATCGGATTACTAAAACCGGTGAACACATGCTAATCAAAGAACGAAAAAAATGTTTGGACATTCACAAGGAGGTTCTTGGAAGTAACATTAAGCAAAAGGCAAGAATTGGAGACAGGATAATCTCCATTCTCCATAATGGAGAGTCAAGAGCTATCTTGTTTTTTGCTATTTTACCTTAGAGAATATAGCAGGTCCTAAGAGAATGTAGTAGGTCCTATGAGGTACAATATATTTATTAGTACAATGTGTTAGAGTTGATGATGAGGAGTACTTTTGATTACGACTAGTGACCAATTTGCTATGTGATGCCTCATTGATGAAAACGATGATCTTGAGGAGGTGTTATATGACAATGATGTATTATGATGATAAGTTGTTAATGATATGATGATGATGATGATATTTATTATATCATTGGGTGAAAGAACCGCGGATTAGTTTCCAGTGGATGGACATCCACTTGAAACTAGTCCACGGTTATTTCACTCCGTGATTTAATAACTCATTATGATGTAAAAACAATCTCTAAATTCCCGTTGTATGAAAACTTGTGTAAAGGTGTATGAATACAATATGAAATAAAAAAGAAATAAAATATGAAATAATAGTAGTAGCGCGGGCAGGGAGAAGCGCTACTACTAATTACCAGTAGCGCTCCTCTGGAAAAGCGCTACTACTAAGTCGATTTAGCAATAGCGTGGGTTGAGGCACGCTACTGCTAACCTTTAGCTGTAGCGCCGTACCAGTAGCGCTCCAGCACGCGCTACTGATAGGCCTAAAACCCGCGCTGCTGCTAGGCTTTTCCCTAGTAGTGAATACTTGCAACTAAACGCGTAGAGGGGTTGTCAATCCCTCAACGTTTACGAGCAAGATTAAAAGATATAGCTTTTGATAGATAGATCAAACAAAAATACAAAATAAAAGAAATAAAAGAAATTTTTTGCAAGGTATTTTTGGTTTTAATATATGATAGAAAATTGACCCCGGGCCATAGTTTTCACTAGAGGCTTCTCTCATAAAAATAGCATATGATGGGTAGACAAATTACTGTTGGACAACTGACAGAAAAAACAAATAATTATGACAATATCCAAGGCAATGATCATGTATATAGGCATCATGTCTAAGACAAGTAAACCAAAACGATTCTGCATCTACTACTATTACTCCACACATCGACCGCTATCTAGCATGCATCTAGTGTATTAAGTTCATGGAAGAATGGAGTAACACCTTAAGCAAGATGACATGATATAGACAAGATAAACTCACGGATGAAATAAACCCTATCTTTTTACCCTTAATATCAATGATACATGCATGCCATGTCTCTTTCTGTCACCAAGATTGAGCACCACAAGATTGAACCCATCACAAAGCATCTCTTCCCATGGCAATATAAATCAAACTAGTTGGCCAAACCAAACCAACAAATTGGAGAAGAAATACGAGGCTATAACAATCATGCATAAAAGAGTTCAGGGTAAACTCAAATAATATTCATGGATAGATCTGATCATAAACTCACAATTCATCAGATCCCAACAAACACACCACAATAAGGTCATTACATCAAACAAATCTCCAAGAACACCGAGGAGAATATTGTATTGAAGATCAAATAGAGAGAAGAGGTCGTCTAGCTACTAACTATGGACCCATAGGTCAGTGGTAAACTACTCATGCATCATCAGAGGCCAGCAAGGATGATGTAGAGCCCCCCGTGATCGAATCCCCCTCCGATAGAGTACCGGAAAGGGCCTCTAGATGGGATCTCGTGGATCTGGAACTTGCGGCGGCGGAAATAGTATTTTGTAGACTCCAGGTTTGGTTTTCTGATATTAGAGTATTTATAGAGGTGGAGTTAGGTCAAGCGGAGGCTTGTGGACCCCACTATGTACCAGGGCGCGCCCCAGGCCCCTGGCTCTCCCTCGTGCCTAGTGGGCCGCTCGTTCGTCTTCTCGTTCCCTCCCGAAGCTTCCAGGCTCTCTTAGTGCCAGAAAATAATCTCCAAAAAGTTTCGTGGAATTTGAACTCCATTTGCTACTGATATTCTACAAACTCAAAAACAAGGAAAAAACAGCAACTAACACTGGGCACTAAGTTAATAGGTTAGTCGAAAAAATGATATAAAGTTGCTTGTAAATGTATATAAAACATCCAAGATTACGACTATAATAACATGAAACAATCAAAAATTATAGATACTTTGGAGACGTACCAATAGGCATCTTGGCCGCACCAGAGCCAGCCCGCTAGGAACCATGGGGCCCTAAGGGCCCAGATCTAGGTCGGGGCGCGCCGCCGACCACCCCGCACCAGCAATCCACCCCACCTCCAAGGGGCAGCTCCACCACCGCGCCCGCTGCTAGCCACCGCTTCAAGGTCGCCAGACCGCCACCGGCCGAGCTTCACCTTCGCCGCCCCCTGCCCCGGGAAGAGGAACCGCGCGCTAGTACGGGAGGTCCCTCTATAGCCGACACCACCCGGGCCAGATGCAGGCCGCCCGTCAGTGGGGGTGGGGGGGAGGGGGGAGGGTGGGCGATGGTGGGCGAGGAGAGAGGAGGCTCGCGCCGCCCCGGCCGCCTCCTGGGGAGATGGCGCTAGGGCAGAGTCGGGTGCCCGCTATTTTCTGTCCGTACCGAGTCTATTCTTAACCTCTCCCAACAACTGATTGCCCCTAAAGTTTTTTTGTGGTGTAGTGCATGGCCACCTCACCTCACATCGCCACAGCCCATACATCGCCACTGCCGCAGCCCGGATCAACGTCGAGCGAAAGTAGCCGAGCAGGAGCATCTCTGAAGAAGGCAACACGCCTCCCGCGAAGCCTCGACCACCACTCCGCCGGCAAAAGGTGGCGCCTTCAAGAAGGGCAACAACGCCAGCGCGCTATCACCACCCAATCTCAGAGTTTGGGCTTTCACCCAGGTCGCGGAGGAAGAGGGTGGGGCAAGGACCTCGAAGCCACTACCAGAGGAGAGAGACGCCGGAGCGCCGCCGACATCGTGGCCGTACCAGCTGACCAAGCGTTTCTCCCCCGGCCTATACCCACCAACGTCCATCCCTAACCGCCGCCACCACCGAGCACACGGATGCCTGCCGCGTAGACCGGCAAGGTCGGATGCGGCACACGGGAGGGGCCCGTCACCGTCAGATCCGTTCCAAGTGGCGAACGGGGAGATCCGCGGAGCAAGCTCCATGCCCGCCGCCAGCCCACCGCCGACGCGGACAGACATGGCGGCCTTCCACATTAGCACTGGCCACCCACCGCATGGGAGCCGATGCGCATCCTGGCAGTGGCCACCACCACAGATCCGGAGCAGTACAAGCAGGCATGACTGCCCGTTGCACGCGATGGAACCACCATCACAAGGCCCTTTGCACCGCCTCCAAGCACCAGTCCAACCGCTGCCGCCTGCCGCCGCTTCCTCTGCTATCGCTACGCCTCCACTCGAGCTCGCCGGCCCCTGCCAGCCACTGTCGGAGCAAGGGAAGATACGCCCCACCGCCGCTGACACAGACAGGGCTTCACCCCTCCACGCAAGCCGGCGGCAGCGATGGGGGAGGTGGGGGGAGGGGCTCGGAGGCTGGTTGGTTGTGTTGATCATCTGCGTCGCTCGCGGGAGCGACCGGGAGGGGAGGAAGTGGGGTGTTCCAAGTTCCAACCCTTGTTTACTCCGGATGGGAATGTGGACAAGGATAGGGCCGGCCACCATATACAGTACTAATGAAAAGATAGCTCAGCCAGATATTTTTTTGTGTGGTGTTTCTTACACATCCGTTTGAGCTCCTCAAGTTATATAACAGCCCACACGAATGATGGGCACGTGCGCTTAGCTGGCTATCTTGTTCCTCGACACTCTAGCTAGTAAACTCACCATGACTCGAGAAATCGTAATGACCAAACAACCACCACAGACACATACTCAGGAACAACAGGATGAACATCCACAACTACATGGCACCATCATGTCATCCGAGTCCCACCACCAGCCCAAGCGCAAGATCACCCTGATTCCGCTCGTCTTCCTGATCTACTTCGAGGTGGCAGGCGGCCCATACGGCTCCGAGAAGGCGGTCCGCGCGGCGGGGCCGCTCTTCACTCTGCTCGGCTTCCTCATCTTTCCCCTGGCGTGGGGTGTCCCGGAGTCGCTCGTCACTGCCGAGCTCGCTGCCGCCTTCCCGGGCAACGGCGGCTTCGTTCTGTGGGCGGACCATGCCTTCGGCCCGCTCGCAGGTTTGCTTCTTGGCACGTGGAAGTACCTCAGCATCACCATCAACATCGCCGCCTACCCTGCCCTCGTCGCCGACTACCTCGGCGGCGTGGCCCCCGCGATTGCGGAGCCCGGCAGGGCGCGCACGGGCGCGGTGATCGGCATGACGCTGCTCCTCTCCTTGTTGAACTACGCCGGCCTGAGCGTCGTTGGGTGGGGCGCCATGGTGCTCGGGGTGGTGTCGCTGGCCCCGTTCGTGCTGATGACGGCGATGGCGGTGCCCAAGTTACGGCCGCGCCGGTGGGCGTCGCAGGTGGAGGGGAGGAAGAAGGACTGGAGGCTCTTCTTCAACACCTTGTTCTGGAACCTCAACTACTGGGACAGCGCGAGCACCATGGCCGGTGAGGTAGAGCGGCCGGGGCGGACGTTCCCGCGGGCCCTGGCGGCGGCGGTCGTTCTCATCGCCGTCAGCTACCTGTTGCCGCTCATGGCCGCGATCGGCGCCACAAACGCATCACCGGATGCGTGGGTGAACGGCTACCTGGCAGATGCCGCAGGTACGTACAAAGGCTTATGACCTTACGTGATTCGCCATTAAACTGGCTACCATCACTCGCTCTCAAATCATTTCACTAATTGAGGAGATTATTAAGAGATGCATGCACCATGCATGTTGCTCTCACTGACAGAGTGGTATATAATATAGTTTCGAAATTTATGGTCTCAGGATGATATTTCTCCCATTTTACAATTTCAAATAGTATTAATAAACTGCACTCCCCTCGATCCAAATATGGAACCTAATAAGATTTTTCGATGTTGCCTTTGATCCAAATATGGGAGGTATGATATAAAAAAAATTATCGCTAGAAATTCTTCACATACGAATTTGACTGTATGCTTTTATAACATACATCATATTGTTTCTGTTCTAACCAGTAGTCAAAGGCAATTGATGAAAAGTGTATTCAACCTTATATATTTGGATGGAGTGAGTACGGTGTATCTAGTACGGATTAAAATAATATTTAATTTTTAATTAAAAAATTTCATCAAATGTGCGTACTATGTAGGCTTGCATAAGTAAAATCAGATTTTTTTCGCACAAATAGCAGAATTTTTGCGAGACGTGTCATACATTTTTTGCACCAAACCTTGCAATTTGAGATCATGATGAACAGTAATTCACAAATTTAGAAAAATGTACTGTAGCTTTCAGTTTGGAGTATATTAAGGTCTTGTGGAGACATGAAACACCTGGTAGTTTAAGATCCCAAAAGAAAGCATTTTCCGGGCCCACGTCACACTTCACACCATGCCTATCAAGCCCCCACATCACAATCACATCATAGGTCATGCCCATTTTGAAACAAACGCCACAATATCATGCAATTTGACACGAGCAGTGAAAAAGAAGTTGGAGAAATTTTTGTATGGTGGTCAACCAGAAATTATTTAAGGACATTAGACATCACCTTTGTCTGATGGGGAGATTAGACATCACCTTAGTGCCTCTGTTCACGTTTCCGTCTTGGATCCAACAAAACTGGATTAATAATGGTGGTAGACTGGTGGTGGCTGACAGTGGCAGCAAGGTGATGGTGTAATTGTTAGCGATAAGGAGAAGGAGAGTCTCTAGAGGTGTCGGCCGGAGGCAAAACTGGCTACACGGGTGAAGTAGAAGAGAGATACTCCCTTCGTTTTTATTTACTCCGCCGTATTAGTTTTGGTCAAAGTCAAACTTTGACAAAGTTTGTAAACAAAATTGTTAACATATACAATAACAATAGATTCATTATTGATTGTACTTTCACATGATATAATTTTTTTATGATAAATATTTATTTTATTTTCTGTAAACTTGATCAAACTTTATGAAGTTTGACTACAAAGGAAGTACAAGGTACAACAATGGTGAGGGTACAACTTGGCTACGCGCCATATAGCTGAACATAGGCTACATTAACCCGTAGGACCCGATTCCCTTGGGCTGGGCGATGACATCGACTGTGCGCTGGTGTACCCTCCTAGGGGCATCTTTTTGGAAAGGGTTTTGGTTGAAGAGACCCATGGTTGCTAGGAGGTTTGCGCTACAACAGTCATTTCATTGTCCCTCCGTTGTCGTGATTTGGATGACTAGGATATGGAGATGGCACACGGCGACAGGTAATGGTGGTTCATCGTTGCGGTTTGGTTTGAGTTCGGGTTTCTGGACACCTCTTATCCTTATCCTCCAATGTTGTTTTGAGATCCATACTACACAACTAACTTAGTACATGAAACTTTCTCTTTTTTATTTCTTCGAAGCAAAACAATATATGAACTTCAAACTTTTCAGGACAACAAAACATTCTTACTACATATGGGATAAAACTTTCAGATTTTTTTGTTACTATAGAAAATGAGATTTGTTTAATTAAAAAAAAATCTTATTTTTAGTATTTATGATGCACGAAAAAACCTGAAACTTTTTTCCCCACATTCTAGTTATAATGTTTTGTTGTGCTGAAAAGTTTGAAGTTCATATGTTGAACTATATGGGAGAAATAAAAAAGAGAAAAGTTCTAGCACGAATTGCGATGCAGAATTGGATGGCTAGATAAGGGGGTGCCCATAAGCCTATGCTCCACAATATGTTTCGTTGGTGCATGCATGGTTTCAGTTCACATGGTTGTGTCCATATTCGGATCATGTGTGCTTGCATTTTGTTCTTTGGGTTAGTAGCTGATTGACAAGGATCAATGTTGCTGTCTTTTTTTACATTTTTTCCTTTTCCTAGGCATAGCTTCAGTATTGATTGATTTTGCTCTTTGCCAGCATGATCATTTGTGTGTGTGTGTGTGTGTGTGTGTGTGTTAACCGTGGAGAGGTAGAGAGTGTGATCATTTGTTTGTATCCCCTTGATGCTTTATTACAAATTAGTTAAACACCCTTCGTCAAAAGAAAAGGTGGTACACTGTCCATTCTAAAGGAAAACCCTATTGCCTTCAAGTGCATATCTTCTGTTCTGTAATATATGCAACTCAATACATGTTTTTTTCTATTCATGCAACCTATCCACATCAACAAGTCGTATGTTTGCCACACAACCAGCCTACCATCTCAGTAATCTTCATAAGTCATGCAAATACATGCATGTGTTCTCATGACAATGTGAGGGTTATCTTCTAGTTTTCCAAAATTGTGAACTGCTATATAACCAACAAAACATAACATAATAGATGCGGGATGCTCTCTCCTCGGGTGATTATTCGAGGCAGAAAAAATGGCATGCATGTATGTGCTGTAATCAATCCAGGCCGATCGAGGCGACCAATGTAGGTCTCAACCAAGTCCTTTTATCTAATACTTATTTCTCTACTGATTTATACTTTGCTGTCTAAACAGGCATCATCGGGGGACCATGGCTAAAGTACTGGACGGGGGCTGGCGCAGTGATCTCCTCCATAGGCATGTTTGAGGCCCAGATGAGCAGCGGTGCATTTCAACTCCTTGGCATGGCAGACCTGGGCCTCCTCCCGACCATCTTCTCCCATCGCGGCGCCCGCACTAGGACCCCATGGGTTGCCATCACCGCATCGACCGTCATAACGATCGCCTTCTCCTTCCTTGGGTTCGACGACGTCATAGCGACATCCAACTTCATGTATGGCCTCGGCACGTTGCTTGAGTTCGCATCCTTTCTATGGCTCCGAGTTAGGCATCCTGCACAGAAACGTCCCTACAGCGTGCCGCTACCAGTTCCCGCACTTGTCGTCATGTGCATTGTGCCATTATCGTTCCTCGCCTACGTGTGTGTGGTGGCCGGGTGGAGGGTACTCGCCATCGCCGCGGGGCTGACCACACTCGGCGTTGGGTGGCACGGTGTCATGAGGATGTGTAGAGTCAAGAAGTTGCTTAGTTTCAACAATGTTTAGTGGTTTCAGTTGAATAAGATGGTACCACACATATTGCTGCTAAGGGTTGTAATATATTTGAATGATATTCGGGTGTGTCGAACATGAATATTATAATTGATAATTTGGGAATTGACCCTTAAAGTACATATGATTATTGTATAGTTCTAAACTATTTTGTAAGTATATAAGTTGAGTAATGAAATGAAAATGCATGTGCTTCTTCCCATGCATGGTTGCAAACTGAGGTGACCCTTTGGTTGACTATTGTGATGACATATTTGCATCTGGAGAGAAATATATTAGTGGAGACAGCCTATTTACTTATATATAGTCCCTGCGGATTGGAGATACCTTCAACAGCAATGGCTGATGCCTCTCTTCCTTTGGAGTCTTCCGTTCGTCCAGTATGCAATGGCTTCATGGAGGTCGTAATCTTGGCTCGCTGGAAGCCTGCAAGTACCACGTGACGATAACCGACCACTCTGCAGCATTTCTAATCAGACTTTCAGCAGGCAAAGCATGACACTATGACTATGATCACCACGGACCTACGCAGCACATCAGTGCATGCCCCACTATATTAAGCTTACATTATTAGCATCTCTGAACATAAATCAACCAGGAAAAAAACAGGCTCAGTAAAAGACCGGATCGCTGTCCTCCCCTCAGGCGCTGCTGGTTGCGGTTGTTCTGAATTCTGATTGCCGCACATGGCTGTGATCAGCACCATGGACACGTCGCCGGATGCGTGGGTGAACGGCTACTTGGCTGATGCCGCGGGTATGTACCGACGCTTATTCCCATAGTGACCTAAAACATCTTATATTTATTTACAGACGGAGTACAAACAAAGTAATTATGGTCACCTCGTAACTCAGATCAATGAGGAAATTAAGATGCGGGGAGGAAGCAAGATCATATGGTGTCATGATGATGATGATGATCTTGACTAGACTGAATAAGTACACCTCACTTGTCTATGTCGTTGTGTGATGTGATGGCAAGGAGGCGTGTGGGTGAGGCTTTGCTTATTATCTCTATTGATGATGATGATTATTTCCAACAACTATTTCTTTTATGCAAATTAACTTTCTCATTGCGTGGTTCATTTCCACATGCTTGTTTATTTAAATTGTACGGATGCATCTATATTATTACTTCACTTTTTAGGGATTTTTTGGGGTCTATTCATCAACTGTCAAGGTAGCATAAGCAATAAAAATTACATCCAGATCTGTAGACTGTCTAGCGACGATTACAATCACTGATCATTGCAAAGTTTTTTTAAACCTTACATTGCAAAGTCTGTTACTACTTTTTTTCCTTTGAACTAGCTAGTTCTTGCATCTATACTAATAGCTTTTACTTCACTTGCATGTTTTTTTAGTATGCTTGATTTATTTATTTACATCAATTTGTATCATCCATACTTATTGCTTTATTCTTTCTCATAGCATGTGAGTGGGAAAGGGCCTTAGCGAAGCTTAAAAGAGTATATAAAAACAGAAAAGGAGAAAGGCATGGGAGTAGGTGAAGGATCCACAAAGAGAGGTCGGTCAAGACAACTAACATAAGGAAGGGCGACATGTACAGGTAGGGGTACATGAGGTCGTCGGTCTTCCTTGGATGGAGAGTCTGAGGAGGAGGAGAAGTGTCGGTGTTTACGAATCCGGAGGTGAAGTAGTACCCGGGTGGGGACGAGGAGAAGGTGGGTGCCTCTAGCCCTACTGGCAAAATGTGGTTGCATGGGCCTCCCCAAGCGACTAGCGGCACATGATAGAAGGCCTATCTTTCGACCTGGAGACATGTAAATGGCTCTCTCGACTCTTATAAATCACTAGCTCCCATACCTTCAATACTTCAACACATACAAATGGCATGTTTTTCTACGCATGCAGTGGATTAAGGTTGGACATACCGGTGGGCACTCATGATATGTAAAAGGCATGAATTCTGGTTAAGGAAATACTCACTGGCTTGGCTTGGTTACTTTTAACGGAATACATGGGCCACCATGGTCATGGGTCTACTATTAAGACGCGACGGATGCCTTGTATTGGCAGCAAAGGGTGTTTCCCTACAAAGACACAGTGGGTGTATGGCAAACTGTGGCTAAGTTTCTTTCACACTACATTAGTCAATACTACAAAAAGTTCAGCTAAATATTACTACAATTAATACATCACACAAAAGCACCACAACCCGCCTCATTCAATTTTTCATTACCATAGCTAAACATAGGGCTGGACCAAAAGCTCGTAGCTCGTGTTAAGTGAGTGCTTGATAGTTTGGCTCGTTAAGCTCGTGCCTCACTTCTTAATGAACAAAGTCAATCATCGATTTGAACTTGTTAAGCTAAACAAGCTTAACAAATTAAACAAGCTAACGAGTTTCACGAGTAACTCGTTAAGCTCGTTAGTAACAACACAATACATATTTCCATCTTATATGACAAATTTTTGTTAGCACCTCAGCCCACCAATTCAATCTAATCTACATAGGAGGCAACAAACTAGTGCATTTCTTATTGTAGTCACCATCTTCCTTCTTCAAGATCACATCTACACACTCATCCTATAGAGCGTAGCACATATGAATATGTTAACGAGCGTTCGCGAGCGCTCACGAGCTTCAACCGAACCGAGCCGATCAAGATTTTCTTCTTGTTAATATTAACGAGCTTAATGAGCCGAGCCTTAGCGAGCACGAGCTTAACGAGTTGAGCAGCTCGTTAATCCACCCCTAGCTAAACAAGTTTTTCTGAGAAAATATGCCATCTCGTATCCGATAGTTTTTATGTGACACATCATTCACATCATATTGTAAATTTTGACATAAACATTGAAAAAATGACAAGAAGATACATTGGTATGATGGTATATTTGAACTTTTGGGAAATCATCAAAAGACATTAGGAATCACAACAATGCCTATGTTTTGATCTTGTATTTGGGCTCCAACAAAGGTAGACAACAATATCATCGTGTATTCGTCACCTGGTCTTGAATAGGGGCAGCAGATTGGTGGTGGATGACAATGGCAACAAGACCTCTACTACACCCATTACCCAATGGTGATGGACATATGGTTATATGGCAAGTTAGCGAAAAGGAGGAGAATTTACAAAGTATGTGCATCGGAAGATAAAACAAATGCATGTGTGGACTAGGAAATGGTTTTTAGGGCGGCTAGGTGATGTAAGAAGACGCCAAAGGTGATGGCATGACTTGACTAAGGGCCATGTACCATTAGAGAAGAACTAGTGAAGCGGGTGACAACAACCCAGAGGATACATTAAAGTTACGACCTACTATCCATCGCAATGGAAGACCCTGTTGCAAGTTTGTGGCAAAATAAAACTGCTGCAATGCCAGCAAAAATGAACAAAACTAGTAGTGACCCGCGCATTGCACAGCTAGACTATCTATATTATGTTTTGGCATTTTTTCCTGCTAGTTAATTATTCTTACTGAAAATTGTTCTTTGAGGTATCATGGTATTTTTCCCTTGCAAACAAAGAAGTATCATGGTATTGATGAGTAGCTTTTTGCATATTCCACTTGTACTCAAACCGTCCACATCTATGTTCATAGCATATCGAATCTACTACCTCCGTCCGGGATTAGAAGTCCCGTGAGCCAATTCTCTCGTACCAAGGCATGGTGCGGTTCCTGATAAAATTGATGTCTATAGAGCAATTAATCCTTCTCTCTCCTCCATGCAACCAATGAGGAAGCAGGCACTTGAGTGTGCATGCAGCTAGGGCCCAGCGCTTGCTCACTTTGCTTTGCATGCGACCAGTGAAAGAACAGCCATAAACAATGCGTGCAAGTATCAAGGCTGACAAGGCCTTGTAAAAACGGACGACGCTGGGTGGCTATCGGGACCTCTAAACCCGGACGGAGGTAGTAAGTGTTTATGCCACGTGCTTGAACTTTGTTATTTGGTGCATCATCACCGGCCCTTGTCATAACTATCTTATGTTCAAGCATAACTAAAATGATTTATTACATATTTGATATGATTTGGTTGAATCTTTTGACCATATATTTGCATGTGGAGACAAACATATATATAGAGGAGGGCGGCGCCATCGCAGCCGGCCATAACTAGCTACCACGTGCAATAAATATCCTCAACACGTCTGCCACACAATAATATACTAGCAGGAAGTAGAGCTCTTATGTAGAAAAAATGTCACATAAATAGAAGGGAAAAAATAACCTAACGCAGTAGTGTATATTCACGCTACACGAGCGCACTCATACGTGATGTGTGTGGCCATAGCACAACTCACTTATCACCATGTGCTTCAAGCATTTCTAGGACAATGAGAGTCACCCTTATATGTTGGGTACATACCACTTGGACTTGTGCGATGGTACTAAAAATCCACTCACTAATACCACTCTGTGCACCTGGGAGGCCTGTCTGCAGGCACAACATACATGCATATGTGTGGTAGGCCGTCATCTTTTTTTTTTTAGGGGTGATAAAAACTTTATTCATCAAACTCCACATGAAGTGGGATACGGTTCTGGTTGTAAGGAACGTCAAACCACACGTGGCGACCAGGACCTCTACTAAGAGAAAACTTTGCTAAACTATGTGCTTCATAATTTGTAGCAGGACCCTCGAAAGTAAAGATACATTGAAAACTTGCAGCTTTGAGTTTGATCTCGCTAATTATGGCTCCATATCTCCCTCTTGCGCTTTGATCGATATCTGCCACAACCTGTTCACAATCCGAAGCAATAACAAAACTTCTGATATTCAAATCCTCCGCCAGGCACAATGCCTCGTGGCATGCCAAGGCTTCCAGTGACGCTGGATCTGTCACTCCCTCGATAACCAAGGCCGATGCCCCAAGATAGTTCCCTTCTCCATCTCTGCATACTGCAGCCGCCGATCCTCCTTTTCTAGCGCGGACGCTGGCGTCGACATGTATTTTGCAATGTCCAGGAGGTGGACTCTTTGGGCTCTTGCGTCGTTCACTTGTCGGAGCCCCACTCTGCCTTGGGCGAATACTTCCATCATTGACAGTGCCAAGTTCATCAATGAACCTGTTGATGAATATATGTGTCTGGTGGGGGCTTTAAAAGATTGCCTCGTGAATGGCTTTGTGGCGGGCATGCCAGATTGACCACAGCGTGATCGCCAGACGGACGAACTTGTCGTGCGGCAAGCTTTCCATCAAAGTAAACAACCAATTTTTTGCATTTGGCTCAGTGGTGGCTATGATTGTATGTGTTAGTTCCTCTTCTCCCAACGCCCAAACACTTCGCGACGCGGTGCATTCCAGCAGCGAGTGTCTCCACGAGTCCTGAACCCCACAGAAGCCACATCGGCTAGAATCTGTCATATGGCGGTGCACCCTTATATCATTTGTTGGCAACGATTGCTTGGATAATCTCCATAAGAACATCCTGACTTTGCCCGGGACTTTGGTATTCCACAATGATTTCCATGCCCCTTTTTCCGCCCCACTGCTTGACGGGCCTGCCCTTCCTTCCAACCAAGCCTCTTTACGCTGCCTGGTTGCAATAAGCATTTTATACACTGACTTCACTGAGAAAATACCATGTTTTACGTAGTGCCACGCCCAAAAGTCATCCATATTCCGAGTACATAACGGAATACCCAGTATCGTGTCTGCATCCATCGGCATGAAAGTGGACTGCACCACTTGCTTGTTCCACGCTGCCGTTGCAGGAGTTATAAGTTCAGAGACAAAAGTCGGGGGGTTTTGTGACAGACACCCATATGGTCTAAGCATTTCGTCTCTTGGCAGCCAATTGTGTGTCCATATGTTTGTTGTCACTCCATTCCCTATTCGTCTAATCAGCCCTTGTTTCAAAATATCCCTTCCCTCCAAAATTGCTCTCCATACTTGACTAGGCCGACCTCCCAGTTCAGCATCAAGAATGTCAGAAGATGGATAGTAGATACTCTTCAGGATACGAGCACTAGTAGAAAAAGGGTCAAATGTGAAGCACAATAGTGCCGGTTTGAATTTCAGCCGGCACTAATGTGTACATTAGTGCCGGTTCGTGGCGGCGATCAATAGCACCGGTTCGTGGCGAATCTTTAGTACCGGTTCATGCCACGAACCGGTACTAAAGAGGCTGTGTCAGCCTGCGGTCAGGCTATGGCCCCACCATCACCATTTAGTGCCGGTTCGTACCACGAACCGGTACTAATGAGGTTATGGCAAGCTGTTTTTAGTCCCACCTCGCTCCCCTAACAAGCCTTTTACCACCTTAAATATATTATTTCTCAAACTATCACAAGCACTTGGTCTTCATTGAACTCTATGTGTAGAATTTGTGGCCGCAATATGAGTCTTCATCGGTTTATAAATCGTTGATGACTCATATTGACAATTCAGATTGTACACACAAAGATCATTGATGATCAAAGTATTTTTGATGTTATAAGATCATATTGACAATTTAGACTGTAAAGAAATATAAGATCATGATCTAAATGCTCTTATATTTTTTGCGTTCAGTATGCACCAACTGCTAGGCGGGAGAAGCTGTTTAGTACCGGTTCGTGGCGAACCTTTAGCACCGGTTCATGCCACGAACTGGTACTAATGAGGTTGTGTCAGGTAAGGCTGGGGCCCCACGAGCACCTTTAGTACCGGTTCATGGATGAACCAGTACTACAGTTTCTTAGTAAGCTATTTTTTAGTCCCACCTCGCGAAGAGAGAGGGACTAGGAGCGGTTTATAAGCCCTGAGTGCAGAGACGATGAAGAAGAGGCTCAATGCTCACGTTGCTTAGCTTCAAGCCTTCAGGAATATGGTAGACTGCACGGAGCTATGCGCAGTGCAGTTTACACTATTCCGAAAGGCTTGAAGCAAATTAACGAGCATTGCACCTCTTTTTTATTTTTAATAACTTATTACAACTCTGGACTTCTGTTATGGCAAAAACTAATTGCACGTCGGCATTTCTTTTTTTTTTAACTTTGGTTATAACTCCAGACTTTGACCATCAAGTTTTGCAGAAAAGAAAAAATAGCAGAAAAAAAAACTATAGCTGAAAAGAAAAAATATATAAAATGACCATGAAATTGAAAATCACTACAAAATGAACTCTGAAAATGTTGAATTTTGGCAAACTAGATGAAAAACTACTCAGAAATAAATAGAAGAAAATAAATATAACAGAAAATAAAAAACTATACAAAAAACTACGCAGAAATAAATAGAAGAAAATAAAGCAGAAAAGAAAAAAACTATAAAAAAAATTGGGGCGCTGCCCTGTGGGCCTGCTAGGCCACGGGCGTGCAATTACAGGCCTTAAAGGCCCAGCAGACTCACAGGACAGCGCGCAGAATTTAGGCCCACAAGTCTGCTATGTAGAGGAGTTCAAAGAGGTAGCCGCGGCTGGGTTTATAAACCAGTGCGGCTGCCCTTCGCCCGGTGAGGTGGGACTAAACTTTGGGGTGGCAGCACGATGCCTTTAGTACCGGTTGGTGGCTCCAACCGGAACTAAAGATCACCCTTTAGTACCGGTTGGAGCCACCAACTGGTATTAAAGGCCTGCTCTTCCCGCCTCTTGGCCTGGCCAAAGTTGGCCTTTAGTACCGGTTGGTGGCTCCAACCGGTACTAAAGGCCCATCCTATATATATAGCACTTACGAAAATTTCAGTTACATCTCCCCACTTCGTCTCCAACCTCTCGACATCGCCGCGCGCCGCTCGATCCCGTCGTCGCCGCCCGTCGCCCGTCGTCCGTCGTCGTCGTCGCTGTCCCCGCCGCCGCCCGTCGTCGTCGTCGTCTCGCGCCGCCGCCCCGAACGCCGCCGCCGTCCGTCGTCGTCGCCGCGGTCCCATACGTCTCTCGCACCCGCACGCCGGCGCCCCCGCCCCGTACGCCGCCGCCCCCGCCCCGTACGCCGGCGCCCCCGCTCGTACGTACGGGGCGGCGGCGTACGGGATTTGAACTAGTTGAATAATTAATATAACTAGTTTATTTTTAGTAAGAAAATTATCGAACTAGTTTATTTAGGTATATGAGATTTGAACTAGTTGAATAATTAATATAACTAGTTTATTTTTAGTAAAAAAATTGTTGAACTAGTTTATTTAGGTATATGAGATTTGAACTAGTTGAATAATTAATATAACTAGTTTATTTTTAGTAAGAAAATTGTCGTATCTGAGATTTGATTATCTAATTAAAATATTATTTGTTAATGAGTTTTTTTGTTTATTTAATGTTTTTATATATTTTGAGTTTATATAAATGTTAGATTAATGTCGAATGTTAGATGAATTAGATAGAAAAGTTAAATATATAGTAATGTCAATTGTTAGAGATGAATATAGTTAGATATATATTTGAATTGGCTAGATATTAATTAATGTTAGATAGTAATAAGTGTTTAATGTTTCACCTAAGTGGGATAAGTCTGAGAAAAAAATGGAGGATTAGAACTAGTTTATTTTTAGTAAATGCTTAGTTGAACTAATTGAATTAATATAACTAGTTTATTTTTAGTAAATACTTAGTTGAACTAATTGAATTAATATAACTAGTTTATTTTTAGTAAATGCTTAGTTGAATTAATAGAAGTAGTTGAATTAATTGAATTAGTAAGTGTTTAATGTTTCGCCTAATATGAACATAGGAAATGTCGTCTGACGACGGAAAAAATTTCGGTATGTGCACATACTGTGAAGACGAGCGCGGCCAGTGCGACAGAAATTTCCTTGTTGATGGTAGGCGATTCAGCATCAAGCTGGATGAGACATTCGAATTCGATACAGTAAGTCACAACGACAAGTCTGTTTTCGTAATTAAGCATGACTTATATATGCTTCATTTGCCTGACTTATAATTTTTAATTTTCACTATTCTACTAGCGCATCCCATGCCATGCAAGAATTTTTGTCTTGAATAAGATAGGTTTCAAAGATATGGAAACTATGGAGGTAAAGAGAGCTTACCTAAAAACTGAGCATGATGGTTATACTTTCAACGTCAAAGTATACAATGCACACACGTACACCTATTTTGAATGCAAAACTTGACAAGCACTATGGAAGGCTTATGCATTTGAGCCTGATATGGTTATCACCTTTGATATTCGTCCGGAAGATGATATTGAAGGTAATAGAGACATATGGGTCGATGTGCAGACGCCTCCAGTTCTACCATTATGTGAGTTCTTCTCAAATATATTTTTGTCTTTGATATTGCTTATTTCAAAAATAACTGACAACTAATTTCTATTGACAGCTTATCTCCATTCAACCAAACATGTCCGGCGCTTGGTAGACAGGACCTTCTACTGTCCCGGAGCTGAACTAAACTGCGAGGAGATAAGTCATTATGTTTCATGGCTTGAGGATCTTCATACTGTCAAGACAAAAAATTTTCCTGCACTTGGAAATGTTAGTACTCAAAACGTGCGACCAATAGTGATGGTATTGAACTACGGTCACATCTATTTAGGAATGATGGTAAGATATTTACTATTTGTCCTCAATGCATATTTTGCATACATATTTTTTTTGCTAAACTTTCATTGCTAAGTATATTAATTAAGTACTATACGATGTTATTCAACAGGGACTCCCGATGACAGTTGTGCCTCAGGGGATCGAGACTAAAGGTCAGATGTCAATTGTTAGCTTAAGGCCAAGATATCCTGCATTGCACATGAATGCATTCAGGATTTTTAGAAGCGATGAATGCTTAATAGTGAAAGATTGGAGGAAAATTGTTAATGATCGCAGAGAAGTACTAGGGGGCAGCAATGAGAAGCGCATCCCACGATTAGGAGACAGGTTCATCGGCATGCTCCAGTATGATCAATCAGGAGAGCTATACATGTTCTATGCTATTTTACCAGAGAGAGAGTAGCTAGCAGGAGTGATTTAGCTAGTTCTTCATGCTGCTCTTAATTAGTACTTATCCTTTCATGTCCGTGTTCTTCGTTCTGAACTTAAGTGATTTGCTTTTGTGGTGTTATATATGAACGCTTATAATATCATGACAATCATGTTGAACTCGATGATTGGTTCTACTAGAAATTCTATTTATATATATATATATATATATATATATATATATATATATATATATATATATATATGCATAACGTTTACAATGTGTAGTATCGTAAAATACCAGCAAACGAAAAAGAATTAAAATGGAAACACAAATTTAAATGAAAAAAAATCATAAAACTAAAAACCCCCAAACCTTATAGTACCGGTTGGCCTTACCAATCGGTACTAAAGGGCTCCAGGCCCCCGGAGCTGGCTCGTGCCACGTGGTTGCCCTTTAGCACCGGTTCGTGCT
>NC_041385.1:32568370-32600725 GCF_002162155.2 Triticum dicoccoides | reverse complement strand
AATGTGTAGTATCGTAAAATACCAGCAAACGAAAAAGAATTAAAATGGAAACATAAAATTAAATGAAAAAGAAATCATAAAACTAAAACCCCCCAAACCTTATAGTACCGGTTGGTCTTACCAACCGGTACTAAAGGGCTCCAGGCCCCCGGAGCTGGCTCGTGCCACGTGGTTGTCCTTTAGCACCGGTTCGTGCTGAACCGGTACTAAAGGGGGGGGGGCTTTAGTGACCACACTTTAGTGTCGGTTATGGAGCCGGCACTAAAGGGCCTTACGAACCGGTGCTATTGCCCGGTTCTGCACTAGTGCTTATATCATTTGTTGGCAACGATTGCTTGGATAATCTCCATAAGAACATCCTGACTTTGCCCGGGACTTTGGTATTCCACAATGATTTCCATGCCCCTTTTTCCGCCCCACTGCTTGACGGGCCTGCCCTTCCTTCCAACCAAGCCTCTCTACGCTGCCTGGTTGCAATAAGCATTTTATACGCTGACTTCACTGAGAAAATACCATGTTTTTTGTAGTGCCACGCCCAAAAGTCATCCATATTCCGAGTACATAACGAAATACCCAGTATCGTGTCTGCATCCATCGGCATGAAAGTGGACTGCACCACTTGCTTGTTCCACGCTGCCGTTGCAGGAGTTATAAGTTCAGAGACAAAAGTCAGGGGGTTTTGTGACAGACACCCATATGGTCTAAGCATTTCGTCTCTTGGCAGCCAATTGTGTGTCCATATGTTTGTTGTTACTCCATTCCCTATTCGTCTAATCAGCCCTTGTTTCAAAATATCCCTTCCCTCCAAAATTGTTCTCCATACTTGACTAGGCCGACCTCCCAGTTCAGCATCAAGAATGTCAGAAGATGGATAGTAGATACTCTTCAGGATACGAGCACATAGTGTGTCTGGATTTTGCAGCAGTCGCCACGCTTGTCTTGCCAACATGGCAAGGTTGAAAAGCTCAAAGTCTTTGAACCCCAAACCCCCCATGTCCTTAGGTTGCGTTATAGATTTCCATGAGACCCAATGTGGTTTCCACTTTCCTTCCTTGCTACCCCACCAGAATTTCCGGATGAGCATGTTGAGATGTTCACACAACCCTCTAGGTAGCTTGAAACATGACATCAAAAAAATGGGCACTGCTTGAGCAACAGACTTAACTAGCACTTCCTTGCCTGCTGATGACATCGTGCTCTCTATCCACCCCTGAACCTTGCTCCAAAGACGGTCTTTGAGGTATTTAAAAGCACCATTCTTAGAGGTACCAACATCCGAGGGCATCCCCAAATACTTCTCATTCAGAGTTTCGTTTGGGACATTGAGTGTTTCCTTTATTTCCCCCCTTACTGAGTCTGGCACTCCTTTGCTGAAGTATATTGAAGATTTTGAATAGTTAATGCGCTGCCTAGTTGCCTGACAATAAGTATCAAGAACATGGTACACCTCGTTAGCCCCCACACCATTGGCCTTGAAAAACAGCAGGCTGTCATCTGCGAATAGGAGATGGTTCACTGGTGGCACCGTAGGTGCCACCTGTATACCATGAAGATTGGATGACTCACTTTTAGATTTTAAGAGGCACGAAAGGCCCTCTGCTGCTAACAAGAACAGGTATGGAGATATCGGGTCCCCCTGTCTGATTCCTCGTGAAGGAGTAAATTGATGAAGCTTCTTCCCATTAAAGAGAACAGAGAATTCAACTGTTGTTACCAGGCCCATGACTATGTCAACCCATCGGTCAGTAAAACCCAGCTTGAGCATAATGGCCTTTAGATAACCCGCTCGACCCTGTCATACGCCTTCATCATATCCAGCTTGAGAGCACAGGATTGATTTTTCTTTGCTTTATTCCTCTTCATAAAATGCAAGCACTCATAAGCCGTGATTATGTTATCTGTGATTAACCTCCCCGGTACAAAAGCTGATTGTTCGTCTGAGATGATATCCGGCAGAACCAACTTTAATCTGTTGGAGATTACCTTTGAAGCAATTTTGTATAAAACATTGCATAGGCTAATTGGGCGAAACTGGGACAAAAGTGTTGGGTTTTTTACCTTCGGAATAAGCACCAAAATCGTTTCATTAATGCACCTTGCTGATTCAGTTCCCTCCACAATCCTGAGAACCGCTTGAGTGACTTCATCGGCGCACACCTCCCAATGGTGCTGAAAGAAATGTGCTGGATATCCATCTGGTCCTGGAGCCTTGGTGGGGAACATTTGAAACAGAGCTGCCTTAACTTCATTCTGGCTATAGGGAGCATTAAGAAGATCATTCATCTCATGTGTTACTTTAGTTGGTACTGTCTCTAGGACCTGATCCATGTTATGAACTCCTTCTGATGTGTAAAGCTGCTGATAGAAAGAAGTGGCCATTTGTTCCATCTCCGGAATATTCTCTGTTAGTTGACCATCTGGTTTTTGGAGTGCCTTGATCTGGTTCTTCCTTCTCCTCTAACTCGCTCTGAGGTGAAAAAAGTATGTGTTTTTGTCTCCATGGATTAGCCACTCCACCCTTGCACGCTGGCGCCACAAGATTTCCTCTCTATGATAAAGTTCAGTTAATCTATCAACAATTTTTATTTCTACATGCGTTGGTCCTGTCCGGCTAGGATCCGACCGAATCTCCTGTAGGTCTCGCTTTAGGCGCTGAATCTCTTGCCTGATGTTCCCGAAGTGGATCCTGTCCCAGTTTGTCAAATCCTCCGAAAGCACAGACAGTTTGTCTTTTATCGCCTGGACTGATCCCCCCCCCCCAACGTTGTTCCATGCATGCTGTACCACTGGCGCTAGGCCCGAGTCCCTCTCCCAGGCCACCTCATATTTAAAACTCCGTGGGGCCCTGTTGCATGCATTTTCATGCACGTACCGGACGTAAAGCGGAGCATGGTCGCTTGTTGCTGCAGTTTTGTGCTCCAAAGTAGCCGAAGGGAACACTAGTGTCCATGCCGGATTTGCAACTCCACGGTCTAGCCTCACCCTGGTATATGTTCCTCCTGCAACTTTTTTCTCAAAGGTCCAAGGGTTGCCCATATATCCAATGTCCAAGAGCCCACACGTATCCAAGGCGTCTCTAAATGCATCCATTTGGGCCTGACTTCTATTCCCCACTCCATCATGCTCATGAGCGTACAAAACCTCATTAAAATCACCCAGAACTAGCCATGGCACATCTTCTGCGCCTACGATACCCCTCATCATATCCCAGGTCTTATATCGTTCAATAACCTGTGCTTCTCCATAAACAAAAGTCACCCTAGTTCGGACGTCAACTAGGTCAGTGATCAATGTATCAATGTGATGCTGTGAATAACCAACAATCTCAAGATTTATTTCATCATTCCAAAAAACTCCTAGGCCAGAACTGCTAACAGCATAACTCTTATTGAATCCTAAAGAACCAGCCAAGTTTTCAACTCTCGTTCCCTCTATTTGAGTTTCAAGGATACAAAGTATAGAGGGGGCAAACTGCTTCGTCATCTCACGAAGCTCACGAACTGTCGCGGCCGTCATCTGGTACAAAGGAGTCTACCGGGCCTCTATGTATATGGGCTTCCCGCAAGACGTGATAGTCCAGTCAGTACATGCAAAGGAACCTCCCCAAAATTTGAACAATATTTCTTTGTTTGTTCGTTCATTTTGAGAGAGAAATTTGAGAACTTCGTACAATTTGTAGCAATACATTCTCTGGAGGTTGAACCACCAGTCACAACTCTCAGTCTCAGATGTGTCTGGGCATAGGGAATAGAAACGCCACAATTTTAACAGGAAATTGCTATCCATGGAAACAAAGTCCTCCCACCACCGTGTTGTTTATTTATGTGCTTTTTTATGCGAGTACAAAGCCAAAAAGTGAGTGCTAGGAGTACGAATGGAGACGCTGAATAAGTCTGACATCGTGGAAGCTACGTCAACTTGTTGATTTGACAGTGGTTTCAATTCAACATTTCCTTACTAGCGCCGTAAGCATAGTTCATTGCCTTACCAGGATAGTGTTTGCTGTGAGATCAAAACTATCATGTACTGGTCCATGTTTAATTTGCCTGCTCGTGCAATCTCCATTTTATGAATGAGCAGTGACCAATATATTTTTCTTGCTATGTCTGTGTCTGTTTTTCGCGATCTAGGTAATTCTTATTGTTACACATATACTTATGAATGAACGGTTCTAACTTTTGGGTACAGGCAACAAATGTTGTTCATTCATAAAAAAATATTCGTATAATTTGTAACAAATAGATGATGAAAAATGCAATGCAAAAATAATTGTAAATAACGGTGGCCTTGCCACATCAATGTTATGTCAAAGCAAATAACAGTGAACGATAACATGTAGTCATCTAAAATGATCGTGAATTTGTAAATGACTTTCTTTTTTTAAAAGTTCACAAATTTGAAGAAATTTTCTAGAAATATTTTTTTTAAAGTTCATCTCTTTGAAAATGTACGTGAAATTTAGAACTGAGTTCTAATAAACATTTATGAATTTTAAGAAAATAAAACACATAAACAAAATTTGGGGGCATGACCATGTCTCACTTGCTGCGAGACAGCAGTTGGCGTCACCTCAAGTGCCACCTAAAATGGAACAGCCCATCAATCAATCATACGCTAGCTTTGCTTATCAGTCGCTCGCTTTGTCTCAAGAAAAAAAAGCAGTCGCTCGCCAGCAGTCATGTAGGTCCAGTTTCGTTCTAATTTTTAATTTTTATTCTTTTAATTTTTGTTTAGGAAAATAAATTAGAAAATGTATTAAAAATCATTTTACAAATTGTTTGAAAAGTTCACGACAATTAAAATGCTCGCACAACTTCAAAAAAAAAGTTCATATCCTTCAGAAAAAGGTTTCTTACATTTAAAAGAACGTTCATGCATTTAAAAAATATGCTCATGACATTTTCAAAAACATCTATACAATGTAAAATATGTTCGTGTAATTCTTAAAAAAATCCAATACCATTCACAAGAAATGTTCACACATTTAAAATAAATGTTCGTGGCATCTTCTAGAAAATATTTATCAAATATGGAAAATAATTTAGAAAATGTTCTATAACATTAAAAAGGTCGTGTTATTTTAAAATAAAATGGTCAATTTTCATAGGCATATATAAAAAAATTGCTTGCTTGTTTTAGAAGAAGCATCATGACATTTTAGAAAAAGTACAAACATGGGTTTCGAAATGTTCATTTGTGCGTTCAACATGCATCATTCAAAGCCACATCATCAATTTTAAACCATTTCTGACTTCATTTGGTATTTTTCATGCATTTACTGATTTTTTTGCTAAATGACCCTGAAATTGAAAAGCACTACAAAAGAACTCTGAAAATGTTGAAATTTGGCATGATATAATCATTTCACCCACATAGCATGTGCTAAAAAGTTGAGAGGGTTACGGCAAAAACTGGATTCATTTCGTGTACAAAATGAATAATCTCTTTAGAAGTATCAGGGTTTCTTACGAAAACTTATCTGTTACAAAAGGCATTTCATTTCTTGACATGTAACTGCAGTGATGTTCAAGATCAAAGCCATCATCAGAATAGTTGTGGAGAGAAAGACTTCACCTTTTCTTCGCGTGTGTCCCTTGCTTATTGCGCCGTAACCATGGATAATCTGCACCGTTTAACATGATGCTTGGGTCAACCTTGACTTTGAAGGGAGGAATTTCATGAATTTTTCATAATATTCAAACATGTCTGTCTTGCCCTCCACTCCCACGATGTCTCTCTTCTCTGAAAAAACTTTGGCTCATCGTATGATGTATTCATTTTCTTATCTTTTTTTCCCGGTTCGATAGACATGCCATTCACATAGAAAACATGCGCCACATCATTGGCTAGGACGCATGGTTCGTCTGTGTACTCAAGATTGTTCAAACCCACTGTTGTTGTTCCGTACTGCGGGTCTACCTATACCCCGCCTCCTGACAGATTGCCCCATTTGCACCAAAATAAAGGGACCTTAAAATCATGTCAATAGTTAAGTTCTCATATGTCCACTATGTAACAATAATATGTGTCATTTCCCCTGTTGGTTACTACATCAAAGCGGACACCACTGTTTTGGTTGGTGCACTTTTGATCTTGGGCGATCCTGTAAAATGTATTCTCATTTATCTCGTACCCTTTGTAAGTCAATGCAGTCGAAGATGGTCCCCTGGCCAACGAGTATAGCTCATCTGCAATAGTGTTGTCACCCATGAGATGTGTTCGCAACCAACTGCCGAAAGTGTTGATGTGTTCACATGTAATCTAGTCGTCACACTGCTCCAGGTGTTTGGAGCATAGAATATTCTTGTATTTATTGACATACGGGATCACCAAGGTAGAATTCTGTAGAACTGTGTAGTGTGCTTGAGACCAAGACTGCCCGTCCCTACATATTGTTGAGTTCGCTCCTAGCGTGTCTTTTCTAGCCAGACTCCCCTCATACCGCGATTGAGGGAGACCAATCAGCTTAAGGTTAGGAATGAAGTCAACACAAAATCCAATGACCTTCTCTGTTTGCCGGCCCATGGAGATGCTTCCTTCTGGCCTAGCACGGTTACGAACATATTTTTTAAGACTCTCATGAACCTCTCAAAGGGGAACATATTGTCTAGAAATACATGGCCCAAAATGGCAATCTTGTCGACTAGATGAATTAGAACGTGCGTCATGATATTGAAGAAGGATGGTGGGAACACCAGCACGAAACTGACAAGACATTGCACCAAATCACTCCTTAACCTTGGTAGGATTTCTGGATCGACTACTTTCTGAGAGATTGCATTGAGGAATGCACATAGCTTCACAATAGCTAATCGAACGTTTTCCGGTAGAAGCCCCTCAATGCAACCGGAAGCAGTTGTGTCATAATCATGTGCAGTGATGAGACTTTAGTTTCTAAACCTTTTTCTCTGCCATATTTATTATTCCTCTTATATTCGAGAGAAGCCAGATGAGACCTTCATACTGAGCAGACATTTAAAGAAGATTTTCTTCTCTTCTTTGATAAAAGCGTGGCTGGCAGGATCTTCATACTGCTTTGGATGCATGCTATCATTTTCGTGCACACGTTGCTGGTCCTCCCGTGCCTCCGGTGTATCTTTTGTCTTCCCATACACGCCCAAGAAGCCTAACAAGTTGACGCGAAGATTCTCCTCACGTGCATCACGTCGATTGCAGAGCGGACCTCCCAAAAAAGGTTGAGCCTGCATTTTGCAAAATACTCAACATCTTTAATTTTTTCAACCTATATACCAAAAATGTTCAACTATATCTTGAAAATGTTTAAACTTATCTAATTAATAAGAAGAAAGAAGAGAAATCCCGAAAGAAAGCTGATGATAACCAACAAAGAAAACACATAGGATATCCTTAAAAACGCATAGGATTCTTTAAAAAACTAAAGTACACTGATAAAAAAAATGCAGAAAAAACACACAAAAGATATTCTAAAACCGGTCTGTTGCACCTTCTGAAACCCGCTCTAATGAGCCGCCCGAGCTCGCACCAAGCGCCTAACTCATACCTACTCTGTCCTCGTTTCTAGGCACACACTACTAGGCCCGCCGGTAGCGAGATCGAGCGTAGCCTTCTATAATTCCTTTCAATTTATCTTTTGGTCATCCATTTTTTTTTCCAGAATTTTTTATTTGTATATATTGTTGGAAATATTCCAAATACAAATATTTTAAAGCCCCATTTACGTATATTTTCTAAAATCTCGAATTTGAAAAATGTTCATGCAGTGTAAAAAATTCTTTGGGTAATTTTCAAGAAAATGTTGATAGTATTGAAAAACATCTAGTGACATTTATAAAAAACGTAGTCAACTTGTTTTCCAGAATCATGTATTTGAGAAAAGCTCAATCATGTTTTTGAAAATATTAAATGTGTGTAAAACAATGTCATGATGTATACGAAAAATATACACAGTGTATGAACAAAATACATATAAAAACAGATATGTTGAAAATATCAATCAATTAATTGAAAATGTTAGCCATGTATCAAATAATCTGTGGCACGTGTTCAAAAAATGTTAGTCATGTATTTAAAAAATTTAAGTTTATATTTAAAAATGTTAATCATGTATTTGAAATGATTTCTAACGTGTAAAAAAATTGTTTCTGATGCATATAAAGTATGCATATTGTATGTAAAAACATTAGACATCAAAACATCAATTTCAAAAATGTTAATCATGTATTTAGAAATGTCAAACACGTGAAATATAATTATTTTAGGTCTATAAAAAATTAAAACATGTATTTAAAAATAGTCGTGTCATGGAAAAGAGAACCATTTAAAACCGTAAAGGAGAACTCATAATTTCTTTCCGATGAAACCATATAGAAAACACATCGAAAAGGGTAGAATAGAAAAATGCCAATGAAACCAAAGAGAACCACCGAAAATTACAAAGAGAAACATATGGAAAAAAAGAAAACCCTAATAAAGAGAAGATACAACAAATGAAAGAAAATAAAAGTATCAACGGAAACAAAAAAAACATAAATAAAACATACTAAAACCCAATAAATACTGTGGGGGGAAACAATAAAAAAGAAAGAAACATAAAAGCGATAAAAAAAGATCATGTCAACCAATATAAGGAAGAAAAAGAAACATAACTCTAGAGCCAGCCAGCGAGCTCCTTTTCTTCTGGCCAAGAAAACCCATCTACATAGAAAACCTGATGGCGAGAGGTAATTTAAGACAGTAAACCTAAACCTAAATCCATCCTTCTCATGACCTTGTAGCTTCTGGCCGGCTGTTGCTTGACTTGGCCGATCCGAGCACTCTAGGAGCTCTCTCGCACGTTAACGCTTCTGGTTATCAAATGTGCGGCCTAAGCGTTGGGCTTATAGTTGTTTGCGCAAACCGGCGCCTGCAGCGACGCTACTTGGGCTCGGCCCATCTACCATTCCCCCACTCGCCTCCCCTGTTTTGAAACTCAAGAAAGGAGAGCTGCGAAGCCAGGAATCGAACCACAGATCCCTCACTTGACCGCTAACTCTAGCAACCACTACGCCATCGACCTCACTCGTGAATATAAACCTCATTTCCATTTCTTTATACTACAGGAAATGCCCTTCATGTTCTCTCTGTGTTTTTCCCTTTTCTTTTTCTGTTTCCTGTTTTTTCCTTTTTTTTCTTAAATGCATGAAAAGTTCACAAATAGACGTTATTTTTTCTAATTCGTGAACTTTTTCTTTAAAATGATGAACTTTTTTCAATTTCATGAACTTTTTTCAAACTTGATTAACTTTTTTTTGAAATGAATGAACTTTTAACATTTTGATGAACTTATTTTAAAATCCGATGAACTTTTTTCAATTTGGATGAATGAAATTTGATACACTTTTATTAAAAAAATGGATGAACTTTTTTAAATCGATGAACCTTTTTCAATTTGGATGAAATTTTTTCAAATTCGATGAACCTTTTTTCAAATCGATGAACTTTTTCATTTTATAGATGGACTTTTTTCTGAAAATCGGTGAACTACTTTTGTATTCGTGAACTTTTTTTGAATACATGAACTTTTTCAATTTGAAAACAAATTCTTAAATTTTCTGAATGTTCGCGAACATTTTTTGAAATAACTCCCGAACTTCGCTACAACGCGGCTACAGGTTGCTCTTAAGTATTTTCACGCTTATTATTATCAGTAGTTGCAGGCTAGTCAAGCGGTTATCCTAACGTGTGAAGAATGCAACTGTACCGAGTTCCAATCCTCATGTCAGCAGTTCTTTCCGCGGTAATATCATTCGTGGCGCTGCTCGTCGTGGGCCGGCCCAATAGCGTTGGCTCGCGGGCGCCAGGGAGCTTCGCTGGCGCCTGAAGTGCCGAGTAGGAGGTCCCCTAAGCAGGGAACTCCTATCTGCCGCATTTTGCGGTAGATTGCCGAGGCTTCGCATAGGGGCGGTCTTCGTCTGGGTCGGCCCTCACGGAACAGCCAGCGGTGAAAAAATACAACGCGGCTACAGGTTGCTCTTAAGTATTTTCACGCTTATTATTATCAGTAGTTGCAGGCTAGTCAAGCGGTTATCCTAACGTGTGAAGAATGCAACTGTACCGAGTTCCAATCCTCATGTCAGCAGTTCTTTCCGCGGTAATATCATTCGTGGCGCTGCTCGTCGTGGGCCGGCCCAATAGCGTTGGCTCGCGGGCGCCAGGGAGCTTCGCTGGCGCCTGAAGTGCCGAGTAGGAGGTCCCCTAAGCAGGGAACTCCTATCTGCCGCATTTTGCGGTAGATTGCCGAGGCTTCGCATAGGGGCGGTCTTCGTCTGGGTCGGCCCTCGCGGAACAGCCAGCGGAGAAAAAATACAACAAAAAGAGCTGCCTCAATCAGGATTCGAACTCCCGACCTGGCGCTTGTAAATACGACACCTAACCACCGGAGCTGATCAGAGTTACTGTCAAACATTCAACACGAAACCTATTAGTACTAAAAATACCGACATATCAAAATATTTTCCATTTTTTCAAACATTTACATAAAACTCTGAATACTTTTAAAAGAAATTCTGAACAATTTTCAAAAAACACGAACAAGTATTGAAAAAATGTACAATTTTTAGATTTGTAACAAAAATTTATAACGCAAAGAATGTGTGAATTTTTGAACAATTTTCTGAATAGTGATTTGTTTTAAAAACATAAACATTTTTTGAACTGGTGAACAAATCTTGAAAAAACAGAAACATCTTTTGAATTTAGAGAACAAAATTTTGAAATTGAGAACAAAATTTGAACATAAATTTTTTCTAAAAGTACGAACATTTTTTGAATCTTGAGAACAAATTTTGAAACGAAGAACAAATTTGGACAATTTCTTAAAGCATGAACATTTTTTGAATCTTGAGAACAAATTTTGAAACAGAGAACAAATTTGGAAGCATGAACAATGTATTAAAGCATGGACATTTTTTGAACATAAATATTTAAAAACATAAACATTTTTTGAACTGGTGAACAAATCTTGAAAAAACAGGAACATTTTCTAAATTCAGAAGATTTTTTGAATTTAGAGAACAAAATTTTGAAATTGAGAACAAACTTTAAATATAAATATTTTCTAAAAGTACGAACATTTTTTGAATCTTGAGAACAAATTTTGAAACAAAGAACAAATTTGGACAATTTCTTAAAGCATGAACATTTTTTGAATCTTGAGAACAAATTTTGAAACAGAGAACAAATATGGAAGCATGAACAATGTATTAAAGCACGGACATTTTTTGAATATTTAGAACAAATTTTCGAACAGTGAACAAATTTGAAAATACCAAACAAATTTGGAAGCGCGAACATTTTTTGAACAATTTTTGAAAATTCTGAACAATTTTTGAGAAATGCATACAGTTTTTGAATTTGTGAACAAAATTTGAAAACACGAATTGTTTTAAAATTCTGAACATTTTTGTAAAAGCGCGAACATTTTCCAAAAAATGTGAATATTTTGTTGAAAAAGAAAACATAAACTTGAAAAAAAAAAGAAACAGAAATAGAAAAAGAAAAAAAAACCCAAAACCGAAAAAAACCAGCTGGAAACCTCTAGAAGGTTCCCAAAACCGGGAGCGCTGGAACGGTTCAACGGGCCGGCCCGTTGCGTCGCTGCTCGGTCGCTCGCCTGTGCGAAGCGCCGGCAGTTTGACGCAACGAGCGGCATATAGGATTTTCCCCCTAAGCATTCTCGGTCATCTGATGCGTCTGCCCTCGAGTGTGGGCTGCTCCTGGGCCAGATGCCCTAGGGGCCGCTATTCCCGAAACCAAATTAGGGCCTTCTCGTTCGCTCATCTAAATTAACGCACGATCCCAGATAGATGGTCATGTATGTGAGATATGTCGACCATCTGATTTTGTGAAATATGACAGACTTAGTTGGTTCGGCTTGAAGGAAAAAAGTGATATTAGTACATATTTTTGTTTTTTAAATATGTTTTGAAAGTTATTTTGGTAAAATGTAAAATGTGATTTGTGAAATTCATATGTGAAACAATTTAATTCTAATATGTGAAATTGCTTATTTTTAAATTTAATTCTGCTAAATTGATTATTTTTTTAGGGAAAGAGTACAACATGCTACTCTTCAGCCAACACGAGGTTGGCAGCTACCGCTTCATTCAGATCATGCGGAACACCCGCCACCATATGCATCTCCTCCTTTTTCCTCGCATGGGCCGCCAGTAGATGAGCCACTTTGTTTTGATTCCTGCTGGCATATAGAACCTGGGCGGCAGCAAACTTTTCAAGCTCCTCCTTGTTATCAACGAGCACATGGTAACATGCAGATAAATTACTGGCTCCCGGCCTCAGTTCATTCGCAAGGTGCATGCAGTCCGTTTCCGCAATCATTGGGCCCCTATACAGAGCGGATAGGTTTCGCAGCCCCGTCAGACTACCCACAGTGGGAGTAACATAGGTGGTAACATCACACTTATCTAAGCAAAATAGATGATGTGGCATGTAATTAATGAAGAAAGAGAGATATGTGGTAACATAGCTAGTTATTGTAACATCAGACATATCAAAAAAAGATGAGTCTACAATATAATAAATGAAATGATGCATGACACAACACATATGTTACTACCCACTGTGGAGGTAGTAACATAGGCTAGTAACATATGCATGTTACTACTCTAAGTTACTCCCCATTGTGACTAGTCTCAGAAGTGCGTGCGCTTCAGCTTCTTCAGCAGACAAGCAGTTCATGCTTCGCTCGAATAGCGAGAAGAGGACAAGACCCCTATGGTCCCGCGCGATTGCTCCAGAATGGGAGGCGCTGCTGTCTGCTAAGAAAGCTGCGTCCGTGTTTAGTCAGACAGTTCCCGCCACTGGAGGCCTCCAATGTTTGGCCATAGGAGTCTCGGTGCCCCCCCCTCTCCCGCGTTCGTTCATCGCTGCAGGCAAAGGGAACAACGGAGTCCGGCCAGCCACTGCATGCCCAGCCTGCAACTCCACTTGTTTGCCCCTTATATCGGACTCTCCACCCGAGGCGCCGTAGGTTATCTCCTCCTCGTACTGTTTTAAGAAGATAACGGAGCGGCTGACCAGCTCCTTCCTTGCGTTATGGGTGCAATCATCTCGGAGGAACCAACACCGCCACATCAGCAGTAAGATTCTTGTTCTGATACTTGAGTTGCATGGGCTGAGGAGATTCTGGAGCCAATCAACGCCTGTGTTTCTGAACTGCTCCTCGCCAGGGAGCTCCCAGGCCGCTCTCATTTCATGTCCTAGTGCCTTGCTCTTGGTACAAGAAATGACAGCGTGAAATTCATCTTCCTCTCCGTCCCCGCAAATATTGCAAGTGTTATCTACTTCCAGGGTGCGCTTCCATTTGTTCTATTTTGTGGCCAAGGTGCTAGTTGCCACTCTCCACCCAAAAATCTTAACCTTCTTTGCCTTCCAAATGATGTCCTAGATACTACGATCATCAACCTCGTTTGCGGAGCTAGAGGTTGGGGTACTCGCTAGGTTTTACATGGATACCGCCAGCCTATAAGCACTCCTGACCGAGAACACTCCGGATTTTTCATAGTGCCAAGCTAGTACATCCGTGGATTCCACCCTTGGTAGTTTGATGTTGCATATTTCCTCAGCATCAAAAGGGTAAAACAACTGATGAACTATGTCCGAGTTCCATCCACCGCCATCTGCCATCATCAACTGGTTAACCCATCTTAGTCTCGTCCGACGGATGAAGTTGGCAGGTTTGAGCCATTCCTTTCGTGGAATCCAATTATCTCTCTGTATGCTTATCCTTCTCCCATCTCCTACCCACCAAATAAGACCAGCCTTGAGAAGTTCGAGTCCATGTTCAATTCCACGCCAGACCGGTGAAGCTTCCGAAGCGAAAACCGTATCAATCAGCTCTCCATGCGGGTAGTACTTGGACTTGAGAACACGTGCACACACACTGTCCGGTCTTTGAAGCAGTCTTCAAGCTCGTCTAGCTAGCAAAGCTTGGTTAAAATTAGCCTTTTGAAATTATTGAAATATGTTTTTTAAAGAAATGAAACAATTTTTGGAATGAATGAAATTGTTTTTTGAAATAAATGAAATTAATTTATTGAAAAAGTTTTGAAAGTAGTTTTTTCAATTACTGAAATATGTCCCAAAAAATAATTCCGGAACGAAACTGTCGTCGACCGTCTCCGACTCTACTCCGGTACCAGCATACGTACGCGTTGACCGGCCTTTATATACCTTCCCGGGCCTCCTTCCTTCCGATGGTCTACCTAGCTAGCTGTTTTCCCATACCCGAAGAAGAGAATTCTTGAGGCAGCGCCATCTCCATCTCCGATGATGACGACGGGCGTCCAGCTCCAGCCGGCCGGGCACAGCTTCCGCACCATCATCGATCCATCACTGCTGCCGCCGAAGAAGAGAGCCGTAGCGGCATCTCCATCTCCAACGACGACGACGACGGGCTTGAGCTTGCAGCTCCAGCTAGCGGCCGGGTGCAGCCTCCCCACCAGCATCCAGATCCAGGAATCGTTGTTGCCGCCCAAGAAGAGGTCGACGAGCTTCACCACCAGCGCCTCCTCCTCCTCCTCATCTCTTCTGCTGAAGGCTTCTATAAGGAAGAGGCGGATGGATTACTACGTCGTCGTCGACGCCGGCGCGGCGAGCTGCGCTCGCATGGCGGCTGCATTGCAGCAGTCCGGACCGGCCGCGGCGTGCGGCGCCATGGCCTCGAAGCGCGTCAGGAAGGCCAGCTCCAGATACAGCGCGGACGTGTGGACGCAGTGATCGAGCAGAGGCTGATTACTTGATGGCTTCGAGCTGGCGGGCTGATTACAAGACTGCGTTACCGTCAACCTACTAGTTTCTGGATTTGAATATTGTCTCCCTTGTTTGTTTCAGTGGTTAATGTTGGTAGTCTGCAATCCTGAGAGCCGACTCGTGTAATCAACCTGTGACTATAGCTAACAATCCGGCCCCCAATGTTGTGCGGCTTTCTGCATGTATAAATTTGTCTAAAATGAAGTGAAATATGTTCAGATTGCTGTACCGGAAATGAACCAATGTGTTCAGGTCCGAATTAAGCTTTCAGGTACAGGCGGTGAACTTCTAAACTACATATACTGCCTCAGTATCATAATATAAGGCGTTTTTTGACACTGTCGTAGTGAAATGGCAAAATTGCAAGGAAGCAACACCAACAAACCTGAGATACCAGCGTAATGATTGACTTTACTTTTGGATTAACTATATATTCTCTCAACTATATATCAACTACGTCCAATTAGTAGATTAATGAACTTTTTTTTTGCGAAAATAGTAGATTAATGATTGCTAGTGTAGTCATGACTGTCCTTTCAGGGTAAAGGAATTTCACATCCATAATAATATTGAATAGAAAGAAAAAAAAAGTCAAAACACAGTAAGCGAAATTCTCATTAATATAGAAACCACTCTCACTCTAAGGTATACAAGTCATGTCATTTAGTATAAGGGATGATAGTATAGATTGCACACTTGTGGGGGAAAGGTCGCCATAAAAGATATAGCTACAGAAAGGAAAACATATGCAAAACTATGGAAAATACTAGAATTTCTCCCCCAAGCTTGGAACAAGCTAGGAGATTATCAAATACCGAGATCTGAAGCTTCAATAGCATATAGCGGCTGTGCTTAAATAAGGTGGCACCATCAGTCCATCACATTACTGTACTGGAAATTAACTGAAGAGAGAAACCCCAAGCAGGCAACTGTATATGTTCAGCCCGAAATTAAGCTTTCAGATTCAGGTAGTGAACTTCTAAACAGGAGCAGCATCTATCTAGTACAAATGTGCGTATTACATTACATCGAAGTGAACAAGAGAAAAATGCAAGGGAGCAACACTGACAATTCGTCATACAGAACTATGCTATCAGTGTAAGACTGGTTTTACCTTTTAGCTTTTTCGTGCCTCGCTTATGGGTGGTGGCGCCTGGACACTCTGCTTATTGCATCAAGACATTGTAAATTCGGTAGGGTTTATTTGATAAAGATTGGGGATTCGGTAGGGTTTTTGTTACCTTTTTAGTTTCTTTGTGTGTTCTCGGATGTAGTTGCTAGATCATTCCACCTCTCTTGTTCTCATGGCAGAACCGGTTCCTTCGTTTGTTCTTCTAGCTGCAGAGTAATTCTCGCTGCAGAACTCCTTATTAACCTGGTTATTTTTGCTTTCTTTGGATTTGCCGCTTCAATGGCCTTGCCACATCTTGTTGCTGTTCAGGGATCTGCCCTGGTTCTTGCCGTTCATCTCATTGGCATGGCAGCCCCAGCCGGCGCTGAAGCGCGGGCCCGGTCACCTCCTCTGTCCTAATAACTAGGGGTACGCTTAAGAGTATTCCTGTAGTTGATCCTTCGATTGACATTGTATAGTATATATGAAAAATAAAGGATTCACATTGAGTCATTTTACAGTGCATCCGGACGATATGAACCGTCCATCGAAGTGAATTCGACGGTCCAGATCCGATGCAATACATTGATATCACGTGTATTATATTAGACCCCGAGGGGCATTTTCGGGAGAAAAAATATTTCGAATTGATCAGATTTTCCCTCCCAAATATTTCGAGGGTATTCTCGGTATGAATTTCAGGGCTATTTTCGGTTTGATTTTTATCCCGTTTGCTAGGGTTTATTCCTCGCCGCCGCTAGGGTTTTAATCCTCGCCGGCAGGATCTAGCCACGCGTCGCGGCCCCTCCCTCTCCCTCCTCGCCGGCAGGATATAGCCGCGCGTCGCGGCCCCTCCCTCCCTCCACCCCAATTCCCTCGCGATCTCGCACCACCTTTTCAACGAAGAACACGAGAGGAGGCGCACTGCCCTCCCCGCGGCGGCCGCCGGCGAAGATTCGGCGCCATCCCACCTCCTAGTCCTCCACGCGGGTGCCTATAGCCACAAGGTTATAGGCAACCTCTTTTCCACACCCCAATTGGTTGTTTGTGTCCTCTACATCACCTCTCCGCCATGGTTGCAGCTCTGATCTGGCCATGCATCTCGTCCGATGGCAAGGTGGTTGGGTATGGATCATGTTCTGCGGGACTAGATGAAGCCGGCCGCCGGCCTCGACGCCCAGCCCCATTCGTCCAGCCCCGACTGCAAGATCTACGAACGTTCAATCATTGCATTCATACATTTATATATTTCATTCAACATGTATTCTTTCAATTTGCCTGATAGGTGAGATTTGGAGACCAATAGAGATGATAAGCTATTAATTTTGGAATGTACTATAAACAATTCATAGCTTATGTTGCTCAATATTCATAGGTGGGTGTGAAGGGTTTTCGAGTCAGAGTAAGACTTCGTATTCTCACATATAGGGCATGGACAACACATAAAACCATTCTGCTTGTTTGCCTCGATCACTTCGAAAAAATTATGCACGCCCTTAATGTACTCGGAGGTGTGTCTGTCACCGTGCATCCATTGTCGGTTCATCTACATGCATATTATATATAATCAAGTGTGTCAAAAGCCATTATAGAACATCATGAATAGATAAGTGACCAAATTAATAGAAGTTCATCATCACATTAAAACCAAAGTGCATACATAGTTCTCATGTGCATAGAAGGTGAGCTTAGAGCACCACAAAGCCCTCCCCTCGCCGGCCAGAAAAAACATTGCAGCGTGGAGTGCTCTGCTCGGCGGCGAGGGGGTATATATAGGCACATCATTGGTCTCGGTTCGTGACTGGAATCGGGACTAAAGGACACCTTTTTGTCCCGGTTCAAGCCACTAACCGGGACCAATGATGGTGGGCCAGGAGCGAGGCATATTGGTCCTCGAACCGGGACCAAAGGTGCCAGATGAACCAGGACCAATGCCCCACGATGGCCCGGCCGGCCCCCTGGCCTCACGAACCGGGATCTATGCCCCCATGGGTCCCGGTTCTGCGCTGAACCGGGACTAATGGGCTGGCCCGGCCTGGACCAAAGCCATGTTTTCTACTAGTGTAATTGAAATATGGTTTTTGAAAGAGTCGAAATCAGGTTTTTAGAATTATTGAGACAATGTATTGAAATGCGCTAGTGAAACTAGGCTTTAAAAACTAGTATGGCCAGTTTATTAAAATTAGTGAAGTACATTTTTCGTAAGAACCGAAATCAGTTTATTAAATTAGAGGGACTGTGGTACCCCTAGCCCACCAGCGTTCAAGTTCCGATGCTCGCATTTATTCCTGTATTATTTCAGGATTTCCGGAGATGCGCATTCAGTGGGAGGAGATGTTCCCGTCGATGACGAGTTGGCTACGGTGACTTCATAAATTTCGGAGGTTCAGTCTTTCGGAGGTGCTCATAGGGGTAGGGTGTGCGTGTATGCCTTCATAGGGTGAGTGTATGCGTGTGTATATGAGCGTTTGCGGCTGTACTGTGTTAAAAAGAAAGAAAAGGAGCGAAATTGGCCTTTGAAATTATTGAAATCTGTTTTACGAAAGAATTGAAACAACTTTTGGAATTGATGAAATTTTGAAATAAATGGAATCAATTTATTAAAAAGAATTGAAATTAATTTTTAAAATTACTGAAATATGTAAAAATAATAATATTCATGTCCGATTCCAGACGGGGCTGCTGTGTACTGTCTCGGACTCTGCTCCGGTACCGCATGGAACTGGAGACGCGTTGACCGGTCTTTTTATATACCTTCCCCGGCCTCCTTCCGACGGTCTACCTATTTTCCCATACACGGAGAAGAGATCGTCCAACGAACTCTTGAGGCAAAGCCATCTTTCTCCCATGACGATGACCGGCTTCCAGCTCCAGCCAGCCGGTCACAGCTTCCGCACCACCATCGATCAATCGCTCCTGCCGCCGAAGAAGAGGGCCGCAGCGGCATCTCCATCTCCCACGACGACGACGACGGGCTTGCAGCTCCAGCTAGCCGCCGGGTGCAGTCTCCCCACCACCATCCAGATCCAGGACTCGCTGTTGCCGCCCAAGAAGAGGCCGACGAGCACCACCACCAGCGCCTCCTCATACTCCTCATCTCTTCTGCTGAAGGCTTCTATAAGGAAGAGACGGATGGATTACTACGTCGTCGTTGACGCCGGCACGGCGAGCTGCGCTCGCATGGCGGCCGCTCTGCAGCAGGCCGGACCAGCGGCGGCGTGTGGCGCCATGGCCTCGAAGCGCGCCAGGAAGGCCAGCTCCAGATACAGCGCGGACGTGTGGACACAGTGATCCAGCAGACTTTCCGGCTTCAGCAGCTGCTTGATGGCTTGGAGCTGGCGGCCAGATTACAAGGCTGCAGCCTCACCGTCAACGTCGTAGTTTCTGGAACTGAATATTGTTTGCTCTGTTTCTGCGGTTAATGTCGGTCGTCCATATAACTGAATATTGTCTGGTATATTGACTGTATTTCTCCACCCAACTTGTGTAATCAATTTGTGACTATAATAACTAGCAATCCGCACCCCAATACGTGCGGATTTCTACATGTATAAATTTGTCTGAAATGAAGTGAAATATGTTCAGATCGCTGTACCGGAAATTGACTGAATATGTTCAGATCCGAATTAAGCTTTCAGGTACAGGTGGTGAACATCTAAACTACATATACTACTACCTTTGTATCATAATATAATATATGACGTTTTTTGACACTGTCGTAATGAAGTAGCGAAAATGCAAGGAAGCAACAACGACAAACCTGAGATACCAGCATAATGACTGGTTTTGCCTTTTAGCTAACTATATATTCTCTCAACTATCCATAATAATATTGAATAGAAAGAAAAAAAAAATCAAAACACAGTAAGCGAAATTCTCATTAATATAGAAACCACTCTCACTCTAAGGTATACAAGTCATCTCATTTAGTATAAGGGATGATAGTATAGATTGCGAGCAGTTTTAACATGCTCCCTCTTACTCCCTCATTTCATATGAGAGTTAAGAGTATATAATAGATCTGAGACATTGATCTCACTAATCAGTGGTCTGATTAACTCTTACCTTCTTACCTCATATGTGAAAAGAGGGGGTAAGAGGGAGCAATGTTAAAATTTGCCATAGATTGCACACTTGTGGGGGAAAGGTTGCCATAAAAGATATAACTACAGAAAGGAAAATATAAGCAAAACTATGGAAAGTACTAGAATTTCTCCCCCAAGCTTGGAACAAGCTAGGAGATTATCAGATACTGAGATCTGAAGCTTCAATAACCATAGTGGCTCTGCTTAATAAGGTGGCACCATCGGTCCATTACATTACTGCACTGGAAACTACCTGAAGAGAGTGACCCTGCGAAGCAGGCAACTATATATGTTCAGCCCCGAACTAAAGCTTACAGGCTCACGTAGTGAAGTTCTGGACAAAAGCAATGACTAGTAAAACATAGTACATATTACATCGAAGTGCAAAAGAGAGAAATGCAAGGAAGCAACACTGACGAATGAGATACAGAGCTATGCTACCAGCATAATGCTTTTTAGCTTTTTTTGTGCCTTGGTTATGGGGTGTGGCACCAGGACCCTCTGCTCCTGTGAAGCTTGTGATGTTTCCACGATACACTTGTGGTTTCAATGATACACGACTTGGAAGAGCATCGGGTCGCTGAGCACCCCTGCGACTTTTGGAACGTGCAACGGTAGTAACCTCTGCAAAAGTACAATACAATAGGAAACCAGGGGGAAAATGGGAGTTTCAGCTTTGTTGAGAAGAAGCCTTTGCTAACCTCAGGTGCTTGGCGTCAAGGATATCGTTCTGGCCGTACTTCGTCCAGCTGAAACCGTCATTCGAGAGGTGCCCATAGAACAGTGAATTGTCAACACACTCAATGTTAGCTGTAGGACGACCTGAGCACATATCAATGGCCTTCCTTAACGCTGACACTGCAGCCCTTGTACTGGATTTATCAGCACCATATCCCGCGATAGTTACAAGGATTTCCTTGAGGCCTAATAGGTGCTCGATGCCCATTGAGTCTTACCTGGACCTTTTCCAGACTAGGCCAATGCCTCAAAAGTCAGTTGTGATATCGTGATGCAGGACAGCCTGAAACACTTGAGAACAGGGAATCCCATTCCGCACATGACTACCTTCTCTTTAGCTTCACGAGTTCCTTCGATGTGCAATTTGAGGTGGTTAAGAGTATGCAAATGTGCAAGAAATCCTATATCATCCTCCAACACCTCAACTGTAAGATCAAGATCAAAGAGGTTATGGAGCTCTCTAATCCACTTAGGAACCCTCGAAAACAAGCACAACATATTAAGCCTCCGAACAAGGTAAGGAGAAGCAAATTGCGAACTCAACACAGATATACTGGTGATGTTAGAATCCGTGTGCAGATCTCTGAGGTTGCAAAGTTTTTCAAGGGAACGACTCAAAACACACTGTTTTCTTTCCATGTTAAGCCATGCACTAGTCATGTTAGAGTCCTCTTGCCATTCTTGCTACCCACCAAAAGTAGCATATTATAGAATTTATGTGCTCACATAGACCTCTTGGGAGTTCAAAACAAGCCATTGCATAAACAGGAATGGCTTGAACTACATACTAGATTATGACCTCCTCTACTCAACAAGATAACATCTTTTCAAGCCATCCTTGTACCTTTTTCCAAATTCGGTCTTTTAAGTACTTAAAAGTTCAATTTTTTGATCTCCCCACTTCTAACGGCATACCAAGATATTTACCACTCAAAATTTTGAAATTGTGAACAATTTCTTAATATACCTAAAAAATTTAAACACGATCTTTTTATAATTTCAAAGAAAATTTTGTATTCGGGAACATTTTTTGGAATTGTGAACAAGTTTATTTTAAATAAATAACAGTTTTCAAAATTTCAAACATTATTTAAATTTTTTGAACAACTTTGTAAAGAAAATAACTTGAAATTTAAATGGAAAATAAAAATAAAAAACGAAAACTTTTAAAAGAAAAAAACTAAAACTTTAAAAGAAACATGAAAAAGTAAAAAGTGAACCGAAAAAACCAAAACAGAAACAGAGAAAAACTGTTCAGGGAGCCTTCTGGAAGTTTCATAAAACCGGACAGGAACCTGCTAGAAGATTCGCAAAACCGAACAAAACATACTGCCTCCATTCCACTATTTAGTGACTATAAATTTTTCTGAAAATCAAACTTTGTCAACTTTAACCAAACGTACAGAGAAAACTATCTAGCTCTACAATATCAAACAAGTACATTTTGAAAATATAACTCATGATATATCCAAAGATGTGCATTTGGTATTCTAGATGTACCTATTTTCTCTATAAATATGGTCAAAGTTTGTAATGTTTGACTTTTAAAATAATCTATAAATACTACATTATACTCCCTCCGTTTCTAAATATTTGTCTTTATAGAGATTTCAAATGAACTACCATATACGGATGTATATAGACATATTATAGAGTGTACATTCACTCATTTTGCTCCGTATGTAGTCATTTGTTGAAATATCTAGAAAGACAAATATTTAGAAACAGAGAGAGTATCACGTAACTGGACCCGCCCATTACACTCGACCAGTATGTGTTTGCTCGACATTATGACGCAGCCAGCATCAAATCGGGATTTCCCTCCTATACGGCGCCTTCAGTGCTAGTTCTTTTTTTTATTGAGAAACCTTTTTTTTTAGACCATTTTATTGAGAAACTACAGCGCTAGTTCGTGAGTTGGCTCTCGCGCGAAGGTCTCGGTGGGCCGGCCCAGTGTACACACGCACCACATAGTCCAATACGCCCCCAAAAGAGCATAATCCAGCATGCCTCGAGTCATGCAAAGGTTGTTGTGGACTCGTCGACGGTTGGCCAGTTGATCGGTCAACCATTAATTATTGGCAGAAAAATAAAAAGAATAAAATTAAAACAATTCACGGATTTGAAAATAAATTCGTGAAGTAAAAAAACTTCATTAATTTTTAAAAAACACAGGATTTCTAAAAAGTTCACTGCATTTTAAAAAAAATTGCGGATTAGAAATAGTTTCTCAATTTTGAAGAAAATATTCCTGAATTTTAAAATTGTTCATTGGTTTTGAAAACAAGTTGACGATTTTTTTAAAGTTAATATATTTCAAGAAAAGTTCAGAAATCAAAACTTCATGAATTTCTGTAGGAAAAAGTTCATAATTTTAAAAATATGTTCACAATGATTTTGAGAAACAAATCGTAGGTTTAATAAAAGTATTCGGTTTTGAAAAAAAATCACGAATTTGGATAAAGTTCCTAGATTTCCGAAAAAAGTTCATCATTTATATATAAAACTTTCATAGATTTGAAAAAAAATCACGGATTTTGAAAACAAAGTTTAATAGAATAGTTATAAAAAATTCATGAATTTGAAAATACTTCATGACATTTGAAAAAACTTCACTTGAAAGTTAGCAAAAAATGGACAAAATGTTTTTTGATTTCAAAAAAGTTGGTGAAAATTGGAAAAGTATTGCGAAGTTGGAAAAAGATTCACAAATTTGAAAAGAAAACGAATTTTTGAAAATAACATACATTTATGAAAGTAAGAAAGAAACTAGAAAAAAGGAAATAAAATTGTATAAGAAAATAAAGACAAAATGTAAGACCAAGTGAAAACCAAAGAAAAAACCGGCCAAACAAAGTCGAAAGAACATGAAAACTAGAATCTTTGTTGTTAGCGTTACGTTTGATACACAACAAAGAAGTAAAAGAAAAAAGAAAAAACTTATACATGGCAAAAGAGGACTCGCAGGTGGTTATCGCGTCTGGTGGTTAACCTTGTGGTTCGCAGTTTGAGCCTCGGATATGCCCATTTTTTATTTTTGGAAAAAAAGGAAAAATGTAAATGGGCCGAGCTCAATGTGAAGCGGGGTGTGCGTTGGTTTGCACAATAGCCTTAACCGGTGCTAAAGGCGCCGAATAGGAATTGGTGTGGATTTTGGAGTTTGGGGCTTCCGTTGGAGTATTCCCAAGCTGTTTGAATTTTTTCTCCTTGTCGCGAGTGTTTGCGTTAAAATAAATGCCCTTTAACTTGGTAGTTGGTGTGTTTGTCAAGGAGAGCAAGTGGCTAACTTTTGGTTCGGTGAGTTCAACACCTTATTTTGTGATGTTATGCGGTATGTTCTGGTTTCTTCAACTCTCTTGGACCGGTGGTGATGGATTGCAATTTTGTACCGTGTGTGGGTGATGCTCCAACCAATATATTTTTAAGAGATTTTCTATATCTTGTTGCAAGCTATTGTGGTCTTTAAAGTCTGGTATAGCGAGCGGCTATTGTGGTCTTTAAAGTCTGGTATGGCGAGCGCGTGTAGGTGTCTTTTTTGTCTTTTTGTTGTTGTTGTTGTTGTTGTTGTTGTTGTTAGAGCATCTTCGACAAGTGGTGTACAATCGGAGATGAAGAAGGCCAGTACGGTCTTCTGAATAATTTTACATTTTACTGGTCATTCTGTGTCAGTTGTTTTCCTGTTGTACCACTGATTGTTGCTTTATATATTTACCAGATCTAATATGCCCTTTGGTAAAAAGAAAAGTCTTTCTAATATCTTCTCATTCCTTGCACCGGAAAAAGCGGGGACTTATCCTGTACTGTGATATCTCAAATCCTAGAACCATCAGTCGGAATAATAACATCTTGAACTGTTCACGAAGGAGTTTCGAGCAGAAACTTTGTTGTCAAATCCCTTTTTTAGGTAGTACAGAAAAAAAAACATATTGCTACAAAAGCGGAAATGATAAATTCCAAATATTCGAGATTTGACCATGGCAAATTGAACGTTTTCGATGGCAAGGTTAGTGACACGAGGATGAAAAGAACAAGGATTCAACTAGTATTTCTTTCGAAAAGGAGGAGGAATACCCTCGGCCTTTGCATCAAAGCGATGCATATAACCATTTTTATTATATTATTGGACAGAACCCAACGAAATAAATACATGTATCAATCCGTAGCCACCTTTCTGGCAACCACTGTCGCTACCCCTACAATGTTGATGTTGATGACGTGCCCTGGCCGCGTATGAACACACGGGGAATCTTTCCGGCCGCCTCTCCTTCAAGCAGTGGCCACCACCACCATTCCCACCATGTGAGGTGTCGCCAGTGACTATCGTGCTTGACGAGGACGCCACTGCTAACCAACAGCACACGGGCGACGACCTGCTGACCCTCTTGACCCGGCAAGGTGTAATGTCATGTCATGTCATGTCATGGTGGAGGGAGCGCGGAAATTCCTCAAGACCTCTGCCTCCATCGGTGGATCGATCGATCGCGCTTATTTAATGGCCTTCGCTCAAGTTGCATACCAGGCAAATTAAGAGGCGCAGGAAGGCAAGCTTTTCTTTTCTCACAGCAGGAAGCAACAAGGTATGCAATCCTCCATAACTCAGCTTTGTATCTATGTATGTCACTTAGCCATATGAGCTCTTAATTAGCAGTTGTTTGGAACAAGCCAAATTCTCTGGCTGTTAGTTAGCTGTGCTGCTTGGATATAAGAATCAGTTAAGGGCACTACATGTTCAATTTGCCATCAAATTATAGTACGTAATATGTCTAAGGAAAATACACGGGAGTTCCACACCTCTATACAAATATTAAATATAAAATATATCAAAAAAAACTGAAATTTGGGGATATCAAGCCTGGGTTCCCAATCTACTCCCGTATGCAGTTTCATGAGAAAATACCAGGAAACGTATCCGTGGCGAAGGAAATACTGTCCAAACAAAAATTCATCCCAACCGTTTTTTCTATGCATAGGATTTTTTGTCTTTTTTGCCGCGAATACGTTTCCTGGTATTTTTTCATGAAATTCCACACAAGAGTAGATCGGACACCCAAGTTTAATATCGCAAAATCCCAGTTTTTTTCTTCAAATTTCTCGGTTATTTTTTAAACTTCATGTTCACATAGGGGGGTTAATTTCCGTTTTCGATGGCAACTAGTAGGATTTAATTTGTTCATGGCTTTCTTTTGCACCAAATTATTAAAGTGTGTGTGTCTTTGTGTGTTAGAAAGAAGCTTCAAGATGACAGGAAAAGCTTACGTTTCTTCTTCGCTCTGCTTCGCAGCGGCATCGATCGATGTTCCCCGTCTTTCTGTTGCTTCTTTTGCTTCTCCGGTCGGCATCGGCAACAACATTCAGCCACTGGACTGATGTGGATGCCTTGTTGGCATTCAAGGCAAGCATAAACAACCAGCGGGGTGGTGTTCTAGATGCATGGAACACAAGTAATACTACCACTACATTCTGCCACTGGCCAGGTGTGGTTTGCAGCCAGCACAGCAGGGTCACGGCGCTTAACCTCACTTCCCAGGGCCTTGGTGGCATAATCACGCCTTCCATTGGGAACCTCACATTCTTGAAAACTCTAGACCTCAGCCTCAACAATTTGGGTGGTGAAATACCTCCATCAATTGCTCGTCTCTCTCATCTGCGATATCTTGACTTGTCCAACAACTCACTTCATGGTAATATACACCCTGGCTTGAACAATTGCACCAGTCTTGAAAACATCAACCTTGGAGCAAACCACTTCACCGGAGAAATTTCCCCTTGGCTTGGGCTTGGAGGATTGTCCAGTCTCAAGGTTATACGACTATGGAACAACAACTTCACTGGAACCATCCCGCCATCGCTTACCAACCTCTCAGCACTGCAAAATATCGATTTCACCACAAACCAATTACAAGGTGACATCCCTGAGGGCCTTGGTAGGATCACTAGTCTCAACATGATTCAACTGGGTCAAAACCGCCTCTCAGGCATCATCCCTGCAACTTTCTTTAACCTTTCCTCTCTAACCGGTTTCAATGTGGCGGTCAATGAGTTGCATGGTAAACTTCCCTCAAACTTGGGGGATCGCCTCCCAAATCTCAAGTACCTATTACTCGGCTTGAACCACTTCACAGGAAACCTTCCGGCTTCTCTTGTCAATGCAACTGAGATTTATACCTTAGAACTGTCATCCAACAACTTCACCGGTAGATTGCCTCGAGAGATTGGAATGCTCTGCCCGGACACCCTCAGTCTAGAAGTGAATCAGCTAACGGCAGCTACTGCTAAGGACTGGGAGTTCATGACCTTGTTGACAAACTGCACACGTCTCGGTACACTTGACCTTTATTTCAACAATTTAGGTGGCGTGCTGCCAAGCTCTGTTGCCAACCTATCAGCACAACTCCGAGAGCTAGATGTTGGATACAATCAGATTTCTGGAAAGATACCATTTGGCATAAGCCATCTTGTTGGGTTAAATCAACTGGACCTCTCAAATAATCGTTTTACCGGTTCCTTGCCCGACGACATCGGGAGGCTAAATCTGCTCCAGGCTTTGTATTTCGAAAACAATCTATTCACAGGTTACTTGCCATCCTCCCTCGGGAACTTGACACGGCTAGTAATTCTTCCTGCAACCGGCAACCAGTTTGAGGGGCCGCTTCCAACAAGCCTAGGTAGCCTCCAGGAGATGACTATAGCAGACTTTTCACACAATAGGTTCACAGGTCCATTGCCTAAGGAGATCTTTAACCTGTCGTCTCTGTCAAATTTGCTAGACTTGTCTGACAATTACTTTTTTGGTCCTCTTCCACCACAAGTCGGCAGCCTGACAAACCTTGCATACCTATATGTATCGAGGAACAACTTATCAGGTCCCCTACCCAATGAACTTAGCAACTGCCAAAGCCTGACAGAACTCAGATTGGACCATAACTCCTTCAACAGTAGCATTCCCTCATCTATCAGCAAAATGCAAGGTCTGATGTTGCTAAATCTTACAAAGAACACACTCTCTGGTGTGATTCCTCAAGAGTTAGGGCTAATGGGTGGCACTGGAGAGTTGTATCTCGGACACAACAACCTTTCTGGCCATATCCCTGAAAGTTTGGAGAACATGACATCATTATACCGGTTAGACCTGTCATTCAACCATCTAGGTGGCAGAGTTCCATCACGGGGCGTGTTCAGTAATGCATCTGGGTTTTTGTTTGGTGGTAATTTGGGGCTTTGTGGTGGAATATTGGAGTTACATTTGCCCCCATGCCCGGCAGAATCCATGGGACATGGTTTGAGGAAACACCATTTCATCACTACAGTAGTTATCCCAATTATTGCTGGCATAACTCTGTGTGTGAGTTTCGCACTTGTTTTCTTCACAATGAGAAAGAGATCGAAAGCTCGATTGACAGCCGTACAAGGATTTCAACTGATGGATGACCGTTATCCAAGAGTTACTTATGCTGAACTAGTCCATGGAACAAGTGGCTTTGCTTCAGACAATCTATTGGGTGGAGGAAGGTATGGATCAGTGTACAAGTGCTGTTTGCTGCTAAGAAATATGATGACTACAGTAGCTGTAAAGGTTTTTGATCTTCAACAGGTTGGCTCTTCAAAAATCTTTATAGCTGAGTGTGAGGCACTTAGTAAGATCCGCCATCGTAATCTGATCAGCTTCATAACTTGTTGTTCGAGCTCTGACACGAACCAAAACGACTTCAAATCCATTGTGTTCGAGTTCATGCCTAATGGGAGCCTAGACGGGTGGATACACATGGATGTGCATGCATCACATCAACTCCAAGGCATGACATTGATGCAGAGATTGAATATCGCAGTGGATGTTGCTGATGCGCTTGACTATTTGCACAACAGCTGCGAACCACCAGTAATTCACTGTGACTTGAAGCCGAGCAACATTCTTCTCGACGAGGATCTAGTCGCTCACGTCGGGGACTTGGGCCTCGCAAAGATTCTTGCTGAACCAGCCGCGGAGCAACTGATTAATTCACAGAGCTCGGTTGGAATACGAGGAACAATTGGATACGTCGCTCCAGGTATAGCTTGACTTTTCTGTAACGTTAAACAACAATTTTGCATGCAACTTAGCTCACGGAATTCCCTTTTTTCTTTCTTTCAAACAAACGCAGAATACGGCCAAGGTGGTCAAGTTTCTTCATGCGGAGACGCATACAGCTTTGGAATTGTCATCCTCGAGTTGTTTACAGGGATGGCACCTACTCATGACATGTTCGGAGACGGGTTGACCTTGCAGAAGCATGTGGAGGATGCAATTCCAGGGATGCTAATGCAGATTGCTGATCCAGTCCTGCTGTCCATTGAAGAAGCTAACGCGAACACAGTGGAACATGTCAGCAATGCCATATTCTCCGTCATGAAGGTTGCGCTATCATGCAGCAAGCATAATCCGACAGAGAGAATGCGCATCAGAGACGCGGCTGCTGCGATTCACAGGATAAGGGATGCTCATGCACATTAAGGTATACTAGATGACATAACGAGGAAGCCAATAAATATAAGATATAACTGCGCATAAACGCAGGTCCTTTTTTGCTGAAACAAGTGTGTCACTCACGCGCTTAATTGGCTTTGTAGTGTTTATTATGTATTCCAGTCTAGGTGTGGTTTAGCCTCTAGCTGGCCCTGTTTGGTTAGCATGTTGATCTGTCCTTTGCAGTTGTGCTTGTCTAGGTGTGGCTCTCGTGGCGTGGCTTGTATGTGGGGAATAGTTTTGTACGGTGAACTAGTAGTCCCATATCCATATGTATTGGTCATTGTTGGCCCTGGCTTTTCTAAAGCCAGGAAATTAATGGTGAGTTACCTTTCATGTAAAAGGCAACATGTGTAAAATACCGGCAATTTTGCTGTAAATTACAGAAGTTTGCCTCTTGCCTGGCCAGAAATAAAAAAGTTCTAACAATCATAAGATAAGACCTGACAGTAAAACCGATCTCGGCGACTTGCAGCAAGTAAAGTTGATCAACATAAACAGGCAGTTGAAAGATGCAGAGTGGACGATGCCCTAAGATGAGCTCATTCTCAAACTCTCAACTAACATCAACTCGGGAAAACGATGGCCGTACCTGCTTCAGCTTGCGCGCTGCTGCAAACCTGGCAATTAAGTCAGCAGAAAATGGAGCTGAGGACTCTGAGCTCTGCCTTTTTTGTATTTATATTATAGAGGGAAGGAAGACTTGCTGGTAGTACTTGAGCCCTCTTGCAACCATACGCCTGCTTTCTTCCGACCTGTTACACGAATGAATTCTTTCACTGAAAACCTCTTTGTATTTGCAAGAAAACCTGCAGCTCGGATAGGATGCAAACATGCTATTCGAATAGGAGTACTACAGTGCTCTAAAAAAGATGTGCTACCATGGTGAAAAACAACCAGTTCTTACCCAGATACTACTCCCTCCGTCCCAAAATGTAAGACGTTTTTTGACTCTAGTGTAGTGCCAAAAAAACGTCTTATATTATGGGACGGACGGAGTACTTCAGCCTGGGGATTTCAGACAAGTATCAGCAATGAACTCTGCCAGTGCGAGTGCCAGGCAAGAAAGAAGACAGCACTTGCCTGTGGTTTCAGACAAGTGCAGTGCAGGGGATGGATGGGGAAAGCGCCGGCCACAGCAGCATCGACAAGCAGGCAAACGAAATTTATCCACTGCGCGACAGCGGCGCCGGCGACGAACCTCACAAGCTGGCCCGGCGATGTCAGGCCAGGCCCGCTAACTGCATCTCTGAACAAGTGTCTAAGCACTGGTGTACAAGTTCAGTTATCCAGCGGCCATCGTGAACTTACCCCCATTCACTCGACGGTGGAGATTCTTACCGTTAAGCTGCCGTCTAGTTACATCATATAACTGATTAATATCGAGGAAAGCAAAAGAAACACATAAAACATTTTTGGTACTCCATCCGTCCCATAATATAAGAACGTTTTTGACACTACTTCTTATTGCTACACATGTACTTATGAATGAATGGTTCTTACTTTTTGGTACAGGCAACAAATGTCGTTCATTCATAAAACATATTCATATAATTCGTAACAAACAGATGATGAAAAATGCGGTGCGAAAATAATCATGATTAACGGTGGCCTTGCCATATCAATATTATGTCAAAGCAAATGAGAGTGAACGATAACATCTAGTCATCTCAAAGGACCGTGAATTTGTAAATGACTTTCTTTTTTGAAATGTTCACAAATTTGAAGAAATTTTCAAGAAATGTTTTTTTTAGGTTTGGCTCTTTTAAAATGTATGGGAACTTAGAAATGAGTTCTGAGGAACATTTATTATTTTTATAAGAAAATAAAACACATAAACAAAATTTGGGGGCATGACTATGTCTCACTTGCTGCGAGACCGTAGCTGCCGTCACCTCAAGTGCCACCTAAATGGGACAACCCATCAATCACTCAGCACGCTAACTTTGCTTAGCAATCGCTCGCTAGCAGCCACATAGGTCCATTTTTTGTTCTATTTTTTTAGTTTGTATTCTTTTACTTTTGTTGCTTGTTTTTGAAAAAGATTCATGACATTTTAGAACAAAGTTCAAAACATGCGTTTTAAAATTTATCCTAATTTTTCATGTTAAAAGTTTATTGGGAGGCAGCGGAGGATTCAAATTGTCCCTCGAAGCAAGAGAACTCCACAAAGGCTTCGACCGTGGCTCGTGGAGTCTCTGGCCAAAGGATCCGAGCGACGCCGCCTCAAGCCGGAAGAGGCGGCCGTTTCTGCTGCAGAGAACTCGAGAGCCCAGCTGAAATGGGAGGCGAAACGTCCTGAATAATTTGACCGGTGTTGTTGGCAACTTGTGGAGGGTGGTGAGATGGTCCAGAAGCACTGCGGTTGGAGCCAAGAAGCTGCAGTCGGAGACCGGGCAGGCGCATGGCCCGATCGGGCATTCCCTCTCGTGTGCGTCCTGCCTGTAGTAGGTCATGGTCCTGTTGCATCCGTGCTTGCAGGGAACGGAGATGTTGTCAACGACGCGCTCCATGATATAGCAGCGCTGGGCGGCAGCACGCTCGCTTTCTGGGAGTTGTTTGCAACACGCCGAGCAGACGGAGTTCCCCTTACAACACTGTCAAGTGTATCCAACAAAGAAGTGTTCAATTCGTTAATCTGACAGGTAGTGTTATGTACAAAAACCAAAGGAAGTGCATTAATTAAGCTAGTACCTGGGAAATGGGAGACCTGAGGGGCTTAGAGCAGATGGAGCAGTTGAATACATGCATCCATCCTCATGCTGACATTTTGCTTCTGGAGGACGCGCTCTCCTTGTTGCAGAGCTGCCCCTTCCTTCTTGATGATGTTACTCCTCACTTCCATGAGAGCCAGGGCCTCCAGCACTGAGATTAAGAACCCAATGGTTAAAGCATATGCATTCTTCCACTGTTTACAGGGGAAACCGATGGCACGTGCACAGATGTGGCACGTACAAGGAAAGGCTCACCATTCATTTGTCAAAATTATAGCAAAAACTTCTCTATGCAAATTCAGGGTTCATGTAACAATCAGATGAACACATAGTGAAAGTAACACATTCAGGTATTTTCTGCCACTGTACCAAAAGGGTCAACTCTTTTTTCGGTACACATACTAAGGATTAATTGAT
>NC_041385.1:32561932-32567967 GCF_002162155.2 Triticum dicoccoides | reverse complement strand
CACCCAACGCGGTACGCCCGCCCGCGTATGCCGCACCCGTCGCTGTACGTAAGCCCGCCCGCGTACCCGCACCCGCACCCGTCGCCGTCGTACGCCCGCATGTCTCCACGTTGGCGTCGACAGTTGTTGGAGGAAAAAAAGACACGGTAGCCGCCGACGCCCGCCGTCGAAACCCTGAACCCTAACGCATCCACGCCGTCTCCACGTCGGCCCCTGTCTGCACGAAGTCGCCGTCACCCAGGTCGCCGCCCAAACAGGCCGCCGCACGTGCCCTGATGCCGTTACCGCTGCCGCCGCACGTGCCCCGACGCCGTAGGCTCTGCCGCCGCGTTCCATTCCCGTCGCCCAGATGGCCGCCCACCCGTGATCTACGTCGCCGCCTCTCTCCGCGCACTACGCCTGCTACGACCAACCATCGTCCTCACGCCGTCGACACCTGCCTCCGCCGGCCAGCAACGTCACGCCGTCATCACGTTCATCATCGGAGAAAATAGATCCGGCTGAAATCCTCGCCGCCATGCAAGGGGTTGGTTTGAGACATCGTTGTGCTTGATGAAATAATTTCTTTAGAGATGATGTTACACGGTGTTTGATTGATCGTACAATTTTTTTAAAACATCTATAGTTAGAGGAGGAGGGCGATTGTGATGGCGATGATTACGGCGAGGACAACGAAACCTCGTCACTGAATATGGATGAACCTGCTGAGGAGAACTACATGAGTTTGGATGAATCTTATAGTGGCAATGTAAGTGTGATCAATGTTGATAAAAACAATAAATATGATAGACCGCACGAACAATTTCATATTTTTTTTGCATCATGCAGCGACATGGCGATGATGATGATGATGATGATGATATGTGTATAGATGATTCATTTGCTGAAAGTGCACTCCGGGTATGTTTTAAAAAAGTCAGAGAAGAAATGACATAATAACCATATGAGCGCTTACATGTATTTTTTTGCAATCACTAGTAGAAAAGGGGGCAATGGTCCAGGCCGGGTCAGCCCATTAGTCCCGGTTCAATCCAGAACCGGGACCAATGGGGGCATTGGACCCGGTTCGTGAGCCCCGGGGGCCGGCTGGGCCACGTGGGCCATTGGTCCCGGTTCGGCTGGACCTATTGGTTCCGGTTGGTGGGACGAACCGGGACCAATGCGCCTCGCTCCTGGCCCACCATCATTGGTCCCGGTTGGTGGAGTGAACCGGGACCAAAGGCTGCCCTTTAGTCCCGGTTCGTGGCACGAACCGGGACCAATTAGTTGCCTATATCTACCCCTCGCCCGTGAGCAGAGCACTCCCAGTGCTCTGTTTTTCGTGGCCGGCGAGGGGAGAGCTTTGTGGTGCTCTAGCTCACCTCTTATGCACACGAGGTGTTCGATGGAATGCCCGAGCCACACTACTTAAGTTTTCTCCTCTCCAAGCTCCATTTTCCTCAATATTTGTCTAGGTTTAGCGGTCCGTCACGCCCCGTCCCCGTCTTCACCGCCGTCGATCGCCCGTGCCGATCTCGTCGCCGGCACCACCGTGGTGAGCCTCTTGTTCTTATCTTCTTTCTGAAAGGAAAAAAAAAATCTTACTTGTATATTTATATAGATACTTGTATAATTTTCTTACTTTTATTATTGCATCTTATATAGTGCGATGGTTTTGGTATCCGCCCCCGTCGGCCCTCGTCCTGTCTATGATTCGGATGTAGTATATATTATCTTTTCATAACTATTGGTTCATTTATTGTTTATGACAATTATGCCGACCAACGTGACATAGATTTTATTTATCTAGGAGGTTGTTGAACCGGAAATTCCAACCGACCATATTGTCGAGAGGTTAAATTTAGTTGAAGAAGAAAACAATTTGTTAAAGGAAAAAATTAGAAAAATTGAGGAGGAGAAGATGATATTGGAGTTGCATGTTGCGGATGTCATCGATGATCACAAGATCAAGATGGATGCAATGCGCTTGAAGATTAGAAAGATTAGAAAATATGCCATTCATACCGAGGCTTGGTATCATTATGCCGTTGTATCAGTTGTTACATTGGTTGCGATTATGATCGCATTTGTTTTTGCATTGAAATGTTTTACATAGTTTCTGTGTATGGTTTAATTAATTTAGATGCTCTGCAGAGCTTTATGTTGTTAGATGAGAACTATGTATGTACTTTGCTTTTAATGTGATGATGAACTTCTATTAATTTGGTCACTTAATTATCTATTCATGATGTTCTGTAATGATTTTTGACACACTTAATTATATATAATGCACGCAGATGAACCGGCAATGGATGTACGGTTCAAGACACACCTCCGAGTACATTAAGGGCGTGCATGATTTTCTCGAAGTGGCTGAGGCAAACAAGCAGAATGGTTTTATGTGTTGTCCATGCCCTATATGTGGGAATACGAAGTCTTACTCTGACCGAAAAATCCTCCACACCCACCTGCTTTACAAGGGTTTTATGCCACACTATAATGTTTGGACGAGGCACGGAGAAATAGGGGTTATGATGGAAGACGGCGAAGAAGAAGAGTACAATGACAACTATGTGCCCCCTGAATACGGTGATGCTACTGAACATCAAGAGGAACCAGACGATGTGCACGATGATGCTGCAACGGGCGAAGCCGCTGAAGATCAAGAGGAACCAGACGATGTGCCCGATGATGATGATCTCCGCCGGGTCATTGTCGATGCAAGGACGCAATGCGAAAGTCAAAAGGAGAAGCTGAAGTTCGATCGCATGTTAGAGGACCACAAAAAAGGGTTGTACCCCAATTGCGAAGATGGCAACACAAAGCTCGGTATCGTACTGGAATTGCTGCAGTGGAAGGCAGAGAATGCTGTGCCTGACAAAGGATTTGAGAAGCTACTGAAAATATTGAAGAAGAAGCTTCCAAAGGATAACGAATTGCCCGACAGTACAGACGCAGCAAAGAAGGTCGTATGCCGTCTAGGCTTGGAGGTGCAGAAGATACATGCATGCCCTAATGACTGCATCCTCTTCCGCGGTGCGTACAAGGATCTGAACGCATGCCCGGTATATGGTGCATTATGGTATAAGATCAGACGAGATGACCCTGGTGATGTTGACGGCGAGCCCCCCAGGAAGAGGGTTTCTGCGAAGGTGATGTGGTATGCTCCTATAATACCACGGTTGAAACATTTGTTCAGAAACAGAGAGCATGCCAAGTTGATGCGATGGGACAATGAGGACCGTAAGAAAGACGGGAAGTTGAGAGCACCCGCTGACGGGTCGCAGTGGAGAAAAATCAAGAGAAAGTACTGGGATGAGTTTGCATGTGAGCCAAGGAACGTATGGTTTGCTTTAAGCGCGGATGGCATTAATCCTTTCGGGGAGCAGAGCAGCAATCACAACACCTGGCCCGTGACCCTATGTATGTATAACCTTCCTCCTTGGATGTGCATGAAGCGGAAGTTCATTATGATGCCAGTTCTCATCCAAGGCCCTAAGCAACCCGGCAACGACATTGATGTGTACCTAAGGCCATTAGTTGAAGAACTTTTATAGCTGTGGAATGGAAACGGTGTACGTACGTGGAATGAGCACAAACAGGAGGAATTTAACCTAAAGGCGTTGCTGTTCGTGACCATCAATGATTGGCCCACTCTCAGTAACCTCTCAGGACAGACAAACAAGGGATACCACGCATGCACGTACTGTTTACTTGACACCGATAGTATATACCTGGCAAGCTGCAGGAAGAATGTGTACCTGGGCCATCGTCGATTTCTTCCGACCAACCATCAATGTTGAAAGAAAGGCAAGCATTTCAAAGGCGAGGCAGATCACCGGAAGAAGCCCGCCATGCGTACCGGTGATCACGTACTTGCTATGGTCAATGATTTACACGTAATCTTTGGAAAGGGTCCCGGCGCACTAGCTGTTCCGAGTGACGCTGGGGGACACGCACCCATGTGGAAGAAGAAATCTATATTTTGGGACCTACCCTACTGGAAAGACCTAGAGGTCCGCTCTTCGATCGACATGATGCACGTGACGAAGAACCTTTGCGTGAACCTGCTAGGCTTCTTGGGCGTGTATGGGAAGACAAAAGATACATGTGAGGCACGAGAGGACCTACAACGTTTGCACGAAAAAGATGGCATGCCTCCAAAGCAGTATGAAGGTCCTGCCAGCTATGCTCTTACCAAAGAAGAGAAGGAAATCTTCTTTGAATGTCTGCTTAGTATGAAGGTCCCGACTGACTTCTCGTCTAATATAAAAGGAATAATAAATATGGCAGAGAAAAAGTTTTAGAACCTAAAGTCTCATGACTGCCACGTGATTATGACGCAACTGCTTCCGGTTGCATTGAGGGGGCTTCTACTGGAAAACATCCGATTAGCCATTGTGAAGCTATGTGCATTCCTCAATGCAATCTCTCAGAAGGTGATCGATCCAGAAATCATACCAAGGCTAAGGAGTGATGTGGTGCAATGTCTTGTCAGTTTCGAGCTGGTGTTCCCACCATCCTTCTTCAATATCATGACGCACGTCCTAGTTCATCTAGTTGATGAGATTGTCATTCTGGGCCCCGTATTTCTACACAATATGTACCCCTTTGAGAGGTTCATGGGAGTCCTAAAGAAATATGTCCGTAACCGCGCTAGGCCAGAAGGAAGCATCTCCATGGGCCATCAAACAAAGGATGTCATCGGGTTTTGTGTTGACTTCATTCCTGGCCTTAAGAAGATAGGTCTCCCTAAATCACGGTATGAGGGGAGACTGACTGGAAAAGGCACGCTTGGAAGGGACTCAATAATATGCAGGGACGGATATTCTTGGTCTCAAGCACACTACACAGTTCTACAGAACTCTACCTTGGTGACCCCGTATGTCGATGAACACAAGAACAGTCTGCGCTCCAAACACCCGGAGCAGTGCGACGATTGGATTACATGTGAACACATCAGGACTTTCAGCAGTTGGTTGGAAGCACGTATCAGAGGTGACAACACTGTTGTGATGAGCTGTACTTGTTGTCCAGGGGACCATCTTTGACTGTATTGATTTGGAAAAGATACGAGATAAACGGGAATACATTTTACATGATTGACCAAGATCAAAAGAGCACCAACCAAAACAGCGGTGTCCGCTTTGATGCAACAACCGAGAGGGGAAAGGACACATATTATGGTTACATAGTGGACATATGGGAACTTGACTACGGACATGATTTTAAGGTCCCTTTGTTTAAGTGCAAATGGGTCAATCTGTCAGGAGGCGGGGTACAGGTAGACCCACAGTACGGAATGACAACAGTGGATCTGAAAAATCTTGGGTACACTGACGAACCGTTCGTCCTAGCCAATGATGTGGCATAGGTTATCTATGTGAAGGACATGTCTACCAGACCGAGAAAGAGAAAAGATAAGGAAGCGAATACATCATACGATGAGCCAAAGCGCCACATAGTTCTTTCAGGAAAAAGGGACATCGTGGGAGTGGAGGACAAGACAGACATGTCTGAAGATTATGAAAAGTTTCATGAAATTCCTCCCTTCAAAGTCAAGGCTGACCCCAGCATCCTGATAAACGATGAAGATTATCCATGGTTACGGCGCAATAAGCAAATGACACAAGCGAAGACTTTCTCCCGCAACTATTATGATGATACCATGCCAACTTTGTAACTGACAAGTATGATACCATTGTCCGTTTTGTACATGCACATGCTATGTGGGTCAATTTATGATACCATGCCAACTTTCAACTTTTTCAGAGTTCATTTGAAATGCTTTAATGTCTTATGGTTTGGCCCTCGTAATTTGAAAACTAATGGCACTAACATCAAGTTTATAATTTTCTTAAACTAAAAGTAAAAACAATTAAAAAATAAAGCAAAAAACAAAAGAAAATAAATAATGCAGAAAACAAAACAAAAAAACAACAATAAGTATTTTGTTGTAAGTAGAAACAAAATAAAATAAATAAAGCAAGAAAGAAAACAAAAAAACAAAAAAAGTGTTTTCAAATTTGAAAACTAATGGCACTAATAAAAAGTTT
>NC_041385.1:32560287-32561415 GCF_002162155.2 Triticum dicoccoides | reverse complement strand
CTCCCGTCCCGCGCCCCTGCGCGGCCACCGCGCGCCGCCCCTGTCCCTGCGCGGCCGCCGCGCCGCCGCCCCTGCCCTGCGCGGCCGGCGCGCCACCGCGGCTGCCCTGCGCGGCCGCCGCGCGCCGCCCCGCCGCCCCTGCAATTTCCATAGCAATTTTTTGCATTTTTTTGTGTATATGTGTTTGTATGTGTATATATATATGTGTGTGTGTACATCTTCATAGTATTTTTTTTCATAAGTGTAGTTTTTTGTTCATTGCATTTTTTTCATATATATAATGTATATATGTATGTGGTAGCTATATATATGATGAATGGATGTGGCTATATATATATGTACGTATGAATATAATGTTCATAGCATTTTTTTGTTTATATATGTTTTTTCATATATGTATTAATTTTTTATTTAGGTTGTTAGTAGATATCGATTTTAGGTTAGTGCATTTTAGGTTAGTGTAGAGGAGAAAGTAAAATAAGGAAAAGGAAGAAAAGAGGAAGAAGGAAGAAGGAAGAAAGAAGAAGAAAAAGAATGAGAGGAAAAAGGAAAATAAGAAGAGGAAGAAGAGGAGAGGAAGAAGAGGAGAAATAAATAAGAAGAGGAAAAAGAAGAAAAAGAAGAGGAGAAGAAGAAAGGAATAGAGGAGAAGAAGAAAAATAGAAAAAAAATTCTATTTTTTCTTCTTCTCCTCTATTCCTTTCTTCTTCTCCTCTTTTTTTTTCTTCTTCTTCCTTCTTCCTTCTTCCTCTTTTCTTCCTTTTCCTTAATTATTTTCCTTTCTCGTGTTGTCGCGTCGTTGTCGATATAACTCCTTCGAGATAACTTCGACATGAGGGGCGGTCGATATATATACCCCCCCTCGGCCCTTTTGCTCGACCAAAACTCTCGAGGACACCCAAACCCTAGAGAGAAAACGATGTTGGTCTCCTACCCCCTCCCGCCGCGCCCCTACCCGACAAATTAACTCTCTCGAGGCCACCCAAATTTACCAAGCTAAAAGAGCGTTGTCGTCGAGGCCACCCCAAACCTTTGAAGCGTTGTTGTGTCGAGGCGACCCCAAACCCTAGAGAAGCAGCGTCGAGGCCACTAACATGTTTCCTTATTGTGATTAGCTAGCTAGTTCTA
>NC_041385.1:32555527-32559880 GCF_002162155.2 Triticum dicoccoides | reverse complement strand
ATATATATATATATATATATATATATATATATATATATATATATATATATATATATATCCATCTGTACCATGTTTGAATAATAATTGACATGTTGTAAATATTTGCAGAAACTATGGAGCACTGCCGAGACGAAGAAACAGAAACGATATTGGGGGACATAATTGCAAATGGAAGGGATGAAGTTGCGTCATTTCTCCTCGACACCGTTGCTCAGCTGGAAGAACTGGGTGAAGAAGAGGGCTATGTTCATGATGGCTTCAGCCCATTAATGCCGGTACAAGAAGAGGACTATGTTCATGATGGCTCCGGTGACACAATGGAGGTACAAGAAGGAGACCGTGCTGACTGCTCCGGTGACCGAACCGAGCCCGGCCAGGTATATATATATATTAGTTAAGCCCGTGCTGACTAGTTAATTGATGCTTCCATTGTTTTGGTATATGTACACATATTAATTACTCTCGTCTTTCTTCCTTATAATTTCTAGCCCTCCGGATCGAGCACAACTTCGGTAAGGAGACGAGGCCCAAAGAAAAAGTTGAGCTCGGATGAAAAGTTTGAGATCATAGAAATCACGCCCGACGGCGAACCGATTGAACCCATCCGGACAAGGAAGACATTTTCTGCTCAGTGCGGGGTTCTTGTTAGGGAGAAGATCCGGATCAGCATCCAGCAATGGTATAAGCCTAAGGAGGAAGACCCTGAGGTGTCTTATGTCAATGATATGCAGAAGGAATATCTTTGGATTGAGCTGAAGGAAAATTTCACCCTACCGCCAGAGGAGGATCCGGAGAAGCCAGTTAAAGAGCAATTAATCAAGTCTTGTGCTCTTAAGAAGATGGCAACCCTAATGAGGAGGTGGAGGAAAGAGCTGAACCAGTTTGTCGAAAAAAAAGACACCAGAATTCATCGGCAAATATGAGAAGATCAAAGATCACTGGCCCGCATTTGTGGCCCACAAGACATCGAAAAAGAGTAAGAAGATGTCGGAGACAAACAAGAAAAATGCTGCGAAGTAGAAGCTTCACCATCGCACGGGGTCAGGTGGCTACCTGCAAGCCCGGCCTAAGTGGTCCAAGGCTGAGAATGATCTGCTTGAAAAAGGGATCAAACCAGAGACAATGAGATGGCCAGACCGTTGCCGGACTTGGTTCTTCGGGTCTGGCGGAACCTTGGACCCTGCAACAGGGTTTTGCCAGTGGACGGACGAGCAACTGGAAATACCAGTCAAGAACCTTCGAAACTATATCGATGCAGCGCAGCGAGGGACGTTCCTTCCAAACAGGGAGAAGCACGAGCTCACAATGGCCCTTGGGAATCCTGAGCAACCTGGACGGACAGGAGGCACGCTAGGCTCCATTCCGCGGAAGGTTTGTTTTTCGGACGCAGGGGGTTATAAAACCCACGAGAGGAGGAAGAAACTGGAGCAGGACCAACTGCAGGCGCTGCACGAAAGGGTAATGGGGCTAGAGGATCGAGAAGAGGAACGAGAAGCAGCAGATCACAGCAAACGACCTGTCGAAGCTTCCCCCGAAGCTACCCCGCCATCTCAGCGGAGAAGCAGCGTGGCTTCCACCGAGCTGCTTCAGCCGGAGCATGTCTTGACGGCTCCTGCCAGCTATCCCGTGGATGGTATCACGGAGTCTCAAAATTGCCACATTATGGCGCGATGGATGAATTTGAAGGTCAAGGCGGCTGTTGGCCAAGTTTATCCTAGTGTACCCGGCACAACTTATCACTGCCAGCCGATTCCAGAAGGATATGCTAAGGTGATGGTGGATGAAATAACGGAGGGATTTGAGGACCTCCCGCTTGAGCACCCTACCGGTGAAGGGGAGACTAGGCTGGGTTGTGCTCTGAAGACTCCATGCCTATGGCGGAAGGAGCTCATCAACCTTCTGAACTGGACGCCTCCGCCTCCTCCTCCTCCTCCGGCGAGTCAGGGCACTCCGCCTCCTCCACCGCCTCCTCCTCCGGCGAGTGACGATCATGGCACGCGTGGGGCACTCCGCCTCCTCCGGCGCGTGGCGGCACTCCTCCTCCTTCTTCGGCGCATGGCGGCACTCCACCTCCTTCTCCGCCTGCGCCGGCGCTCCCGAGCAGCCAGCAGCCTCCTCCTTCTCCGCCTTGCCAGCAAGGGCGGAAGAGACCCGCCGCCGCCCCGGCTGCTCCGGCGCGTCGTACTCCTTCTCCTCCGCCTCGTAAGCAAGCACGAAAGAAGACAGACGCCGCAGCCGCTCCATCTGCTTTGGCGTCTAGCAGCACAACCAGAGGCGAGAGGCAATACAAATATGGTCCATCGTCTCTCAAGCCTCTAGAGAAGTTACCGTACGAGAGGTCCGAGGAGGAAAACAATACAATTGTGCGGACCCACGTGAAGGAGTTCTTTGAAGGGGTGAAAGCAAAGAGACATCCACCTCCGGAGGAGAAGGGAGATCCGGTGAAAGCAAAGCGCACTATCGATGCCCTGAGGAAACCACCAAAGTCTCCGCCGAGAACCAACTATGAGCGCATTACTTAATAGACATATCTCCAAGCCCAGCGGTCGGGAACTACTGTCAGTGCTAAAAGGTCAAAAGAACGAGCAAAGGGGAAAAAATTGCCCAGCTCGGCGAACAAGCACAGCAATCGTGCCCCCCGCTCAATGTGTCTAATGCTCCGGGGACGGTGGCCGGTTATGGCAATCTTGAAGATTACCTGCCTGACGATGCACTTCCTGATTTCTTGGAGGTGGACGAACACAGATACGAGTACGGGAAGCCTCTCGTCAAAGATGAAAAATCTCTGACAACAATGATGCAAAGATTCCATAATTGGTACATGGAAACCTGTAGAGAGTCTGGGGTACGAATGCTTTGTATCTGCATATTAAAGAGGAGCATGATCTCGTTGCAAATGATCTGTTGACTGTTCCATTTGATGAGTTCTTCGCGTTCTTCAATCAAAAGGCCCTCGATAAACTAATGGTCTTTTGCTACTGTCTGTAAGTACTATTTCTGTCATTAAGTCTCTATATATAGCTCGGCTCTTTCATTTCATGTATTTATAATTAATTGTCCTCAATATATTATGCAGATTGAAGATCGTCGAGTGCAAAAAACAAGAAATTTATGATATTGGGTTCATTAACACAAATATCATAGATGAATTTCTGGTTAAAAAGGACATCAAAGAGGCCGAGGACAACGTGCTACAATCATTGATCAAAAATCAAAACCAAGATGCCATACTCTTTCCTTACAACGGCAAGTGAGTGTTATTGTCGTGTGCATATTCGGTTTCCCTTATTACTCGAGCGAGGTTATAGTAATGTAATTGATGAGTTATGCATGCGTGCGCAGGTACCACTATATTCTTCTGGAGATTAAGCTTGAGCGTGGACTAGTAACCGTCTTAGACTCGAGACGGAAAGATCGCAAACCCTATGCGGACATGACTGAAGTGCTCAGCAGGTAAGTTCAATCGATCATTATCACACCATATCGACAACTTTTTGTTCATTTCCTGATATCTCAAGTAATAATAATTATTTTCTTTGTCTTGCAGGGTTTGGAAACAGTTCACCGCACAAGCTCCGGGACTGCCGAAGGAGCTGCGATATACATACCTGAAAGTAAGTACTACTGGCTAGCTAGTTGCGCGCATCTCCCATTGATTCTATAGCTATACTTTCACCAATGCCATTTATAATGCTTCATTATCAGTTTGATTGACCTCTATTTCTCGTAAAGTGCTTGTGGCAGGAAGAAGGGAATGATTTCTGTGGATACTACGTGTGCGAGTTCATCCACAACGCGACTTTGAAAAACAAGTGGGGCTACTCTCGAAGACAATATGAAGCGCGTAAGCAATAATATTCACAATTTCATTTTATTACACCATCATTTCTGTTGAGCTTCATTCATATATATGTATTAATTAACCCCCTTCTTCAAATTAGACGTGGCAGATGCGGAATGAACTCCTAGAACCAGATCGCATGAAAGGAATTCAAGAGGAATTGGCGGGATTCTTTCTTGACCACGTCATCAATAAAGCCGGAGAATACCATGTGGAAATTGATTTCAATTGCTAGGAGATTGTAATTAAGAGATCTTACATATTGTACATGTATGTAGCCAGTAGCGTCGGATACATGATACAAAAACTTGTTGTTCGACCAATCTCTCCGAGAAGGAGAGGTCGATCGATCACTTCTCTTGGTATGCATGACGAACTTCTGTACTCAATGGTTCTCTCGATCACTTATGTATATAGTACGTAGCGTCGACCAAGCACGGACATAAGCGAGGACACTTCTCTCTATTAATTAGCTAGCTAACACAATATATGAAACACCTAAATTAACCCCC
>NC_041385.1:32542316-32555155 GCF_002162155.2 Triticum dicoccoides | reverse complement strand
AAAAAAACAAAAACCCCAGCCACTAGAATGCTAACGCGTGGATGCCTTTTGGTCCCGTTTGGTGCCACCAACCGGGACCAAAGGCCCCCCTGACTGGGCTCGGCGCACAGGCCACGTGTAGGCACATTGGTCCCGGTTCGTGTTTGAACCGGGACTAATGGGTGGAGGTATTAGTAACGACCCATTAGTCCCGGTTCATGAACCGGGACTAAAGGCCCTTACGAACCGGGACTATTAGGTGTTTTTCTACTAGTGAATGTGCGCAGATGGACGAGGACGGGGACTTTGTGAGGGATATTGTGGACGATGAAAGTGACAAATCGCACGTTGATGCATCTCATGATGACAGCTCCAGCATAGTAAGTTTTGAAACTTACATACATTACATATTAAAATAATAACTGACTGACATAAATGGTTTAATGCATTAATTTACAGGGAGATGCAGATGGTACAAGCGGGAAGGATGAGCATTTTGGTGATGATCTGTTTAATTTTGACATCGGATTTGATGAATATCAGCAAGAATCATTGAACATGCATTGGAAGGTCATGAGGAAGACATTCAAGTCACTAGGAGAGGCTTACAAATTCTATAACCAGTATGCTTACGAGCGTGGTTTCAGTATAAGAAAGGACTCACTGAAATATTCGAAAGGTCTTGAGGGAACTAAGCGCTTGAGAAAGTATCTGTGTGCGAGAGCTGGGAAATGACAGGCAAAACTTTGTACAATGGAAGGCAGGACCCGCAGGCTGAGAGGGGAGACTCGTTGCTTTAGCGATGCGCATATAACTTTGAAACTTGATAAAGAGCATGACGTTTGGTATCTCAGCAGTTTCAGTGATGATCACAGTCACATTCTAGCTAGACCGGATGAAGTCATGTTTCTTCGGTCTCATAATCAGATAGAAGAATATCAGAAAGCTGAGATCTTAACCATGGCAGGTGCTGGAATCAGGAAACATATGATTTATGACAATCTCGTCAGTAGGTACGGGTCATATGCAAAGGCTGGTTTTGGGAGGAAGAAGCTTTATAACATGTGTTATAGAGAAAAAATGAAGTTGCTTACACAAGGTGATGCAGACACTGCCATTGGGATCATGATGACCAGAAAAGAGAGAGATCCAGATTTCTTCTTTGAGCACACCGTCGATGATGAAGGAAGGCTGAAAAACATATTCTGATGTGATTCTCAATCACGTTGAGACTATGTTGACTATGGTGATGTGACAGTCTTCGACAACACATACATGATGAATAGGTATGGCATGCCATTTATACCTTTTGTCGGTCTGAACAACCACCGTTCCACCACGGTATTCGGTTGTGCTCTTGTGTCTGACGAGACGGAAGATACATATGTCTGGCTGCTTCAGACGTTTTTGAGGGCTCAATGTCAGAAGAGGCCCAGGTCAGTAATTACTGATGGAGATGCAGCTATGATTAAGGCCATAAGAAAGGTACTTTCGGAGGTTTGGCATCGTCTTTGCTCGTGGCATATTGAGAAGAACATGCGGAAACACCTTCATCATAAGTCTCTAAAGGAGTTCAAGTCTCTACTTTATTATGCCACTTCAAAAAAGGTATTTGAGGAGAGATGGGCAGCGTTTACCGCCAAATGGTAGTCGGAGAAAACAAAGACATGGTTACGTAGGATGTACAAGAAGAAAAGGCTTTGGGCTGCATCATATCTGTCAGGTGGGTTTTTCTTAGGTATGCGAAGTAACCAATGTAGTGAGAGTCTGAATTCATGCCTTCACTTGCATCTAGACTCTGGTATGACTATTGTTGATATGATTGTGCACTATGAGAACTGCATAGTTCGTCTCCGTGAGAATGAGGCGCATGACGATTACACAAACTCACAGACAGTTCCAGTACCAGTATTGGGTGAGTGTAAAGATATTGAGAAATCAGCTGCCCGTGAGTTCACTGCGGCAAACTTTTATATCTTACAGGAAGATATGAAGAAGGCATGGGAGCTTGAGGTCCTTGAGAGACTGAGAGGAGCAGACACTCACAGATTCATACTAACATGGAAGGAAAATTGGGATATCAGATTCACTGTGGACTACAACCCAGGTAACTCCGAAGAAACTGTGAAGTGCAGTTGCAGAAGCATGTATCGCAAAGGACTTCCTTGCAAACATATTTTTCACGTTCTGATTCAGCTATGCTTACGTGAGATACCTAAGTGTTTAGTACTACGGAGGTTGAGCCAAGTTGCAAGGGGTGGACTTCCCGTGAAGCGCACTAGCGATCTGTTTGTGTGGGGATGGGCAGGTGCAGGGGACAGAGCTAGGTACAGCGAGTTGACTATCTTATCTGCCGAAGCAACTCATAAAGCATGCCATAAACCATTTTTATTCGACAAGTTGAAGGCGGCTCTGAGGGACATAATAGAAAATGATTACACTGAGGAGGATGAGCCTGGTGCGGAGGTACAGTTTGTGAACGATGATGCATTTGAGCCTATTCAAGATCATGGTCTTGTTCGTGATCCTGCAAAAGTTAACACCAAAGGCGCACCAAAACAAAATGTTAAAGGCCGCGGTAAGGATGGTCCTGATGTCACTAAAAATGGGCGACCTAAAGCTTTTGATGAGAAAAGCAAACGTCAATGTGGACTACGCGGTCTTATGGGTCATTATAAGTCCACGTGCCCTCAAAATCCTAAGTATGATTTTCTTATGTTATTGTAAATCTTATTGTTTAATTCAAATTTATTTCTTTATTGTGAATTAACACACATCTTACTGTTATGTAGGAACTTTGCTTGAATTCTGGAGTATGGAAGATTGCTTCACCCTTTGATTGAAGATAGTTTTCTTATGGATTGCTATGGAAGATTGCTTCACCCTTTGATTGAAGACAGTTTTTTTCATGTTCTATCTATGTGATCTTTTATAATTGTTAAAATATGTTATATGAGACTTATTTTACTTTGTTGATGTCAGATGCTACGATACCAACATAAGTATTTGTTTGATGACAGACTATGTAATGCAAGAAGTAGTTTTACTATGTTTATTTTGATGTTTTCATTATGCACAGTAGTGTCGTCGCTGTTTACTGTTAATTTTCTGCACTGTACGGTCGCCGTCGCTTAGAACCCCATCGTTTTTTAAAACAAAAACAGCCCGACAAGTGCACTGGCGGCAGTGTCCCACAGGGTAGCGTCGGACGGCGGCACTGTCCCGTAGGGCAGCATCGGACGACGGCAGCAGTACGAGGTAATCAGAGGAGTTCGACAGCCTATGAGCCGCCGGGTATATAAGCTGGTCATCGCGCTCTCCGTCGGGGGAGGTGGGACTAAACATTTCCCGTCGCCCCACGTGGTACTTGGGCCGTCGTCGCGCCGCGTGGTACTTGGGTCGTCTTCGCGCCGGGGGCGGAATAGTGTTATTGGGCCGGCCCACGCGGTCACGCGCGTCGCTGCAGGCATGGCGACTGCGATAGCAAAGGTTTAGTCCCACCTCGCCCGACGGAGCGCGCGACGACCTGCTTATATAGCCGGCGGCGCACATGCAATTGAATGCCTCTGATTAAACCGCTATGCTACCCGTCGTTCGATGTTGCCCTGTTGGAGAGTGTCGTCGGTCCAGTCTAACGTCAGACTGGCCGGCGCACTTGTCGGGCTATTTTTTTTACAAAGAAACTAAGAACGTAGGTGTTATAAGTGACGACGACAGTGCTTTAAAAATAAAACTAAGAACGTTGGTGTTATAAGCGACGGCGACAGGCACTACAGTGCTTAATAAATACATGTGCATTTTTTTAACATTGGACTGTTATATCCAAACAATTTGACGACGGCAGAACGATGAATATGAATAATTCAAATTTAAAGACAACGACATGAAGACAAAATAATAATCCAAATGTCATTCTCAACTTAAATATTCAAAATAGTAATGTCTTCTTCGTCACAAGACATCAAAGTCGAAATAAATGTAAATATTATTTGAGCCTACAAAATTTTCTAGTACAAATTTTTGCCACATTTATTTCTTCTTTGCAAGCCGGGTAACTTTGTCCTTCACATTATTGAGCGTATTTCTCTCCAAAAAAAATAAGTTGCGTAATTATTAAGTCCCTCGATTTATCAATTGACCCCAGTTAGAACTTCATATTAGTACAATCCAAATAGTATTACATAATGAATTTAATTGAATATAAGTATTTGAAATAAAACCAGACCTGAGAAAAATGGCTTGTCCATTTTTCACTGTTGCAATATTGAAAGCATCGAAGAACAAATATTCCACATGAATTGCTAGATCATACAAACAACGGTTCATAAGTTCGCATTTCAGGTAAGATATTAAAATAATATGAAAGTATTTACTCACCCGTCTTCTTGTTGTGGCATCTTATACGTTTTGATAGGCCAGGCAGACACATCCGGATAATTCACAGCACCGCTTGCATTCGCATCACGTATGTCATATCCAAGTTGTTTTCTCTGTTCATATACATGATAGCACGAAAAGAATTTAACATAGTTCAGTTACTAAATGATAGTTTCAATATGCTCATGTAAATTTATGCCGTACCAGCTCCTCAACTTTTTCTCTAATTTCACTGTCAAGTTCGGGTCCCATCAAAGAATCAAGAACCTGGAACTCTTCCTTCGGGCGATGCATGATAACCGAAACCCAGTGGGTATTTCCCTTATTAAGAGGAATATAAATCTGCATCACAACGAAAATATGATGCAATCAACACATACTCTGTTATTATTTATATCCCATATATGCGTACATTAAGGCAGTTGAACTTACCTTATCTTTTTTAAAATACTCATCGGTGCATCTATTCACGGGTCCATTCTTCTTTGCCACAACTTCGTTGTCATTTTTTCCTGGCTTGGTGTCTGGTCTAAATTCAAGTAACCAATTGACCAGCCAGGTCGGCATTATATGACGATCGTCACCAACAACTCCCAACAGATACGACGAATAAGCATTGGTAACCTGAAAATAATTTATATGATGTATAACAATTCCAATTTGCATTGAAAGCTAATAGAAAACACAACAATAATTGACATCACCGGTTAGCCATTGATGGTCAAGAATCTTACAAGCCCTCTCAGCATTGAGACCTTCGCGCATGTCATCATTGAATATTTCCTTCTTTCTATGTTTTGTTGACTGCTCATAAGCACGACACACTTAACACTAGCTTTAATCACATCGTATTCATCTTGAAAGATTTCTTTCTCGAAGAGTTCTGCAATACATGACGGTAATATGTTAATAAGTCAATGATAAGTAGTAAGTTCAGGTCGAAAACAATATGATAAAACTCACTTGCTTTTGCTGAACGTTTTGCACACTTTGTCGGTATAAGTGGAATATAAGGAGACTTTATAAGGTTTGATACCTTCCGCTTCAGTTTCCCTACAACCTCCTCCTGTACCTCATCTTCTCCAATACAATCTACGAATCCACGTGGTGCGATTTCATCTGTTCCTAAAGATGTAACGGATTTCTCATCAGATACCTCAGAAACTTCGATAGGATCTTCTTTATCACCCTTGAAACTATCTCAATATTCAGGTGTGCAATAATAAGGTATCTTCTCTTCAGAATCATTAATATCATCTTCATCATCCTCTTGCACATTCTTTTTTCCTGGTGTTTTGAAATTGTCCATGTCAGGATTATATACAAATTCTTTACGAGGTTTTCCACCATAGTTTCTACTTTCACTATTTTCACCATACTCATTCTCTCTTCTTTTTCAATATCACCGGCTTTGTAGAATACAACGCTTTTGTTCAATTTCTCTATGACCCTCTGTGATTAAAAATTAGTTGTAATTAGTTATGTGACACATCAAAAAACATAGTGAACGGCATAATAAGAAAACTTGTACCTGTGCGCATAGCTCCGGCATACGAAGCATGTCCTTACGAATGTGCTTCAGCTCATTCAAAATCCGATCCATAATAGGGTTCTGGGTAGCTGAAGCTTTAGATGTACTCACGCCTGGTCTCCTACCAGTAATATTAGACTTTCTCGTACAGGATTTCTTGTTCTTTTCAGCCTGTTCCATTGTAATGTTGTTTAAGCGGTACTCTTCAGTAATGGTGTCATCAATCTACAACGTAAAGAATCATACAATCATATTTAATTAATAGTTAATTGCAGACTTTAAATGAAAAAATATATTTAATGAATTACCATTCCAACACCACGACCATATTGAAAGTCGTACTTGTCTCTTTTCTCCACTTCCACTTCTATCCAATTCCTCTCAAGGGGCTCAACAACACTAAAGGATCATACTGTGGACCGGTGCTTGGCTGCACCTTCTCCCAATATAGATACTGCAAAACAAACAAACAACCATTTAGCATGTGTTACACTATTATTACATAATACAAATATTCAATTTAAAAAATAAATCATACCTGCAAAAGTGCTAGGTTGCCACGTGGCCATTCCCTAACACGGCCGGGCTGCAAGACCATACCAATCTCCGACAAACAAAACCGCAAAGTGAATGCGTTCCAGTTGAATTTTTTTATCTGCCTGACATCTTGCACTAGTGCATAATAATTCTTCGGAATGTACTCATCAGACACTGGTGCAATTATAGTCCCTAACAGGACGAGAAAGCCATCCGAACAAACTCATCGTCCGCATTTTTATTTCTCACAATCTTTTCAATAAGATCATCAATCAATATTTTACCATTCTTCTTGTTAACAAAACTAGCTGAAATTTTTTTATTGCTTTGCCTTGGTCCATACTAAAAAAACTAAAAACATCCACTCCTTCATTCTTCAAACCAAATATAGCAAACACATCATCAGGCCTCAGTGAAATCAACCCTTTTTTCCGGCTGCCTCTTGGACCATGAATTTTTTACTACTAGGATTGTAATCTTCAATCATAAGCGCAAGCAAATTATCACGCATCTTGACCGAAGGTATTCGTAACATGCCCTCCATCTCCGTTTCGTAAAATGTAAATGGTTGACTTGGTGTTAACTTATTAACAAGACTAACCCACTTTTCTACAGAACATGCAATCACACCATCGATGTCCATACTGCATATAATAATATCTATGTGACGTTGCATGCAGCTAATGTGTTATATTATGATGAAAATATTAAAAGAAATACCTACCCGACGGCCACTAGTGTGGGAGACGGCGACCACAGCGGCTAACGGCGGTGTCTGACGGCGAGCACTGCGGATGACGGCGGGCGCTGACGGCGGGTGGTGACGTCGACTCACTAGTAGAAAAAGGGTCAAATGTGAGACACATTAGTCCCGGTTTGTAACAGAACCGGCACTAATGTGTCCATTAGTTCCGGTTCCAATGGCTAGGCGGGAGGAGCTCTTTAGTACAGGTTCGTGGCAAACCTTTAGCACCGGTTCATGCCACGAACAGGCACTAAAGAAAGTGGTGGCAGAATGTTGTCAGAGTGGGGCCCTTCCAGCACCTTTAGTACCGGTTCGTGGCACGAACCGGTACTAAAGGTCGTCCTATATAAACCCTTCGTCCACCCGCACTCTGTTCTTCCCCCTTTCCCCTCTCCCTCTCCTCTGTTCTTCCCTTCTTCCTCTCGAGTTCATCACAAAATTTGCCCCAAATTTGTCAAGATTTGCAAGCCCCCATCCATTCAAATGATCAGCAAGGTTAGCAACTTTGTCCTTTCATCTCTCATTGCTAGATTAGCTCTTGCATTGGTTTATATAGTGATTAATTGTGGGTTTTAGTAATTTGGGAGGAATTATATGTGGTAGTATTTGATTTATATGCAATTTGAGGTCAAAATAACACTTAGTTTGCATATGTAGGTGTGGTTTACTTAGTGCCTTCTAAATCTCCGTCGTAACCACCGTCGATCGCCCGCACCGTCCCGTCGCCGGCACCACCTTGTGGTGAGCCTCTTGTTCATGAAATTTTATATAAAAAATTGATGTTTGTCTGATTTGGATATATAGTTACTCGTATAATAATTATCTTACCCGTACGTTGTTTGTTATACATAGTGCCATGGTTTTGATATCCGTCCCCGTCGGCCCTCGTCCTTGTTATGATTCGGATGTGGTATATTCTCTTTTAAAACTATTTGTTGCATTTCGTGTTTATGACAAATTATGCCCATCAAGTTGACATAGATATTTTTATCTAGGAGGTATGTGAACCGGAAATTCCAACCGACCCTATTGTCGAGAGGTTAAATTTAGTTGAAAGAGAAAACGAGTACTTGAAAGAAAAATTGAAAAGAATTGAGGGGGAGAAGATGGAATTGGAGTTCCATGTTGCCGATGTCATTGATGATCACAAGATCAAGATGGAGAAAATGCGCTTGAAGATTAGAAAGATTAGAAAATATGCCATCGATAGTGAGGCTTGGTATCATTATGTTATTGGATCAATTGTTACCTTAGTTGCGATCTTGATCGCATTTGTTGTTGCATTTAAATGCTTTAGCTAGAGAGTTATTTGTTTGTTGCATTTAAGTGTTGTATGAACTTTATGTATGAACTTGTATTAATTTGGTCTATTCAGTGTTGTGTAATGAGGATGAGCCGGCAATGGATGTACGATGACCGATGCTCTCCCCAGTTTGTTGAGGGCGTGCATACTTTTCTGCTTGCAGCTGAGGCAAACAAGCGGGCGGATGGTTTTATGCCTTGTCCATGTGCTGGCTGTAAGAATGGTCACAATTACTCTACATCAAGAACCATTCACGTCCACCTGTTTGAGTCCGGTTTCATGCCCCACTATAATGTTTGGACCAAGGACGGAGAAAGAGGGGTTATGATGGAAGACAATGAAGAAGAAGAGGACGACGACAGCTATCCTGGCCATGGGTTCCCTGAATACGATGATACAACAATGGGGGAAGAAGTTGAGCTGGTAATGCGGGAAGAAGCTGAGCCGGCAATGCGGGAAGAAGCTGAAGAAGAGGCATCAGATGAACCCGTTGATGATCTAGGTCGGGCCATTGCCGATGCAAAGAGAAACTGCGCAAGTGATTTGGAGAAGAAGAAGTTGCAGCGCATGTTAGAGGATCACAAAAAATTGTTGTACCCGAATTGCGTAGGTGACAAGAAAAAGCTGGGCACCACACTGGAATTGCTGCAATGGAAGGCAGAGAATGGTGTATCTGACAAGGGATTTGGAAAGTTGCTGGTAATGATAAAGGATATGCTTCCAAAGGACAACGAATTGCCCGAGAGTACGTACGGAGCAAAGAAGGTTGTCTGCCCTCTAGGGTTAGAGGTACAGAAGATACATGCATGCCCTAATGATTGCATCCTCTACCGTGGTGAGTATGAGGATTTGAACGCTTGCCCGGTATGTGGTGCATTGCGCTATAAGATCAGCCGCGATGACCCTAATGATGTCGAGGGCGAGCGCCCCAGGAAGAAGATTCCTGCCAAGGTGATGTGGTATTCTCCTATAATACCACGGTTGAAACGTTTGTTCCAAAACAAAGAGCATGCCAAGGCGATGCGATGGCACAGAGAAGACCGTAAGAAAGACGGAAAGTTGAGAGTACCCGCTGACGGGTCGCAGTGGAGAAAAATCGAAAGAAAGTACGGGAAGGAGTTTGCAGATGACGCAAGGAGCGTATGGTTTGGTCTAAGCGCAGATGGCATTAATCCTTTTGGAGAGCAGAGCAGCAACCATAGCACCTGGCCTGTGACTCTATGTTTGTATAACCTTCCTCCTTTGTTGTGCATGAAGCGGAAGTTCATTATGATGCTAGTGCTCATCCAAGGCCCTAAGCAACCCGGCAACGACATTGATGTGTACCTAAGGCCATTAGTTGAAGAACTCTTACAACTGTGGAATGGAACAGGTGTACGTGCGTGGGATGAGCACATGGGGGAAGAATTTGACCTAAAGGCGTTGCTGTTCGTGACCATCAATGATTGGCCTACTCTCAGTAACCTTTCAGGACAGACAAACAAGGGATACCGCGGATGCACGCACTGTTTGGATGATACCGACAGTATATATTCGAATAGTTGTAAGAAGAATGTGTACCTGGGACATCGTCGATTTCTTCCGAGCAGGCATCCCGTAAGAAAGAAAGGCAAGCATTTCAAAGGTGAGGCGGATCACCGGACGAAGCCTCGCCACCGTACTGGTGCTGATGTACATGATATGGTCAAGGATTTGAAGGTGATATTTGGAAAGGGTCCTGGCGGACAACATGTTTCGAAGGACGCTGACGGACGCGCACCCATGTGGAAGAAGAAATCTATATTTTGGGACCTGCCATATTGGAAAGACCTAGAGGTCCGCTCCACAATCAACGTGATGCACGTGACGAAGAATCTTTGCGTGACCCTGCTTGGCTTCTTGGGCGTGTATGGGAAGACAAAAGATACACCTGAGGCACGGGAGGACCAGCAACATATGCGCGGAGAAGACGGCATACATCAGGGTCATGCAAGCTACGCTCTTACCAAAGAAGAGAAGGAAATCTTCTTTGAATGCCTGCTCAGTATTAAGGTACCGTCTGGCTTCTCGTCGAATATAAAGGGAATAATAAACATGGCAGAGAAAAAGTTCCAGAACCTAAAGTCTCATGACTGCCACGTGATTATGACACAACTGCTTCCGGTTGCATTGAGGGGGCTTCTACCGGAAAACGTTCGATTAGCCATTGTGAAGCTATGTGCATTTCTCAATGCAATCTCCCAGAAGGTAATCGATCCAGAAATCATACCAAGGTTACAGAATGATTTGGTGCAATGTCTTGTCAGTTTCGAGTTGGTGTTCCCACCATCCTTCTTCAACATCATGACGCACGTCCTAGTTCACCTATGAGAAGATATTAACGTTTTGGGTCCTGTATTTCTACATAATATGTTCCCCTTTGAGAGGTTCATGGGAGTCTTAAAGAAATATGTTCATAACCGTGCTAGGCCAGAAGGAAGCATTTCCAAGGGCCATCAAAATGAGGAGGTCATTGAGTTTTGTATTGACTTTATTCCTGACCTTAAGCCGATTGGTGTTCCTGAATCGCGGCATAAGGGCAGACTGGATGGAAAAGGCACGCTAGGAGGGGAACAAATAATATGTATGGACGGACATTCTCTCACTGAAGCACACTACACAGTTCTAAAGAATTCCGCCTTGGTGGCTCCATATATGGATGAACACAAGAATTTGCTACGCTCCAAACACCCGGAGCGGTCCGATGACTGGATTACACGTGAACAAACCAGGAGTTTCGCCATCTGGTTGCAGACACGTACCATGCATGACACCTCTATTGAAGATGACCTGTACTTGCTGTCCCAGTTACCATCTTCGAATATAATGACTTTCAAAGGGTACGAGATAAATGGTAATGCATTTTACATGATCGCCCAAGATAAGAAGAGCACCAACCAAAACAGTGGTGTCCGCTTTGATGCAGAAACCAAGACGGGAAAGGAAACATATTATGGTTATATACAGGACATATGAGAACTTGACTATCGACGTGGTTTAAAGGTCCCTTTGTTTCGGTGCAAATGGGTCAATATGATACGAGGCGGGGTAACGGAAGACCCGCAGTACGGAATGACAACAGTGGATCTCAACAATCTTGCGTATGCAGACGAACCATTCGTCCTAGCCAATGATGTGGCACAGGTTTTCTATGTGAAGGACATGTCTACCAAGCCAAGAAAAAGAAAAGATAAGGAAGCGAATGCATCGTACGATGAGCCAAAGCGGCACATAGTTCTTTCTGGGAAGAGAAACATCGTGGGAGTGGATGACAAGACAAACAAGTCAGAAGATTATGAAAAGTTTGATGAAATTGCTCCATTCACAGTGAATATTGACCCGAGCATCCCGTTAAATGATGAAGATATTCCATGGTTACGGCGCAAAGGGACACACGCGAAGAAAAAGTTTCACACCCAAAGATCTGGGATGTGATCGGCTTCACTATCATCACTTTCTTCTGTGTTTCACACCCAGAGGGGAATCTCTATAATAGTTAGGGTAGTTATGTGTTTTGGCATTTGAAACGCGAAGAAATTTTATGTGCAAACAAATTCTTTCATGCCTTTACTGATTTTTAAAGTTAAGTTATTCACAAACTAGTGATTCACACTAATTTCAAATAATTCAAAATTTAAACTATTCAAATTTGAAAACTACGGGCACTAACAGAAAGTTTGTAATTTTTTGTACCTAAAGCAAAAATATTCACAAATCTAAATACACAAAAAAACACAAAAATAAATAAAGCAAAAAAAAAAAGCCCGCCTACTAGGCCAGAGCGGCCTGCATACAACTAGAAACCCAACCTGTCGTTGGGCCAGGATGCAGGCCTGTAAAGGCCAAGTGGGCCCACAGGGCAGCAAAGAACACGTAGGCCCAGTAAGCCTGCTTTGGAGAGGAGCTCGAGAGAGCGACCGCACGGGGGTTTATAAACCAGTGCGGTCGCCCCTCGGCTAGCGAGGTGGGACTAAACTTGCCGCACCGCACTTGCGCCAGCGCACCCCCTTTAGTAACGGGTCATGGCACAAACCGGTACTACAGGGGGGGCCTTTAATACCGGTTTGTGCCACCACCCGGTACTAAAGGGGGTCGCTTCCCGCCGCTTGGGCTGGCCAAAACAGGCCTTTAGTACCGGTTGGTGGCTCCAACCGGTACTAAAGGTGCCTTCTATATATACAACATTTCGAAAAATTTCATTCTCCCTCCGTTTCTTCCTCTGTTTCCCCATTGAAGCACCGCCCGCCCCGATCGATTGACGCCGTCACCGACCCCGTCGCCGTCGCTGCCCCCGTCCCCGTCGCCGCCCCCGTCCCCGTCGCCGCCCCCGTCCCCGTCGCCGCCCCCGT
>NC_041385.1:32526215-32541659 GCF_002162155.2 Triticum dicoccoides | reverse complement strand
CATCCCCATCGCGCCGTCCCTGCGTCGCCGCCCCCGCGTCACGCCCCGGCCCGTCGCTGCCCCCGGCCGTCGCCTCGCCGTCACCGTCGCCCCGCTGTGAGCTCTCCCCCTCTAACCCCTCTCCCTTGCCCCCGGCGGCCGCCATGGGCGCCACCCCTCCCCGAGCCCATACACACACACAAGCATGATGAACACACACACACGCACACACACGCGTATATATGTATGAATGCATGTATATATTAGTATATACGTATTTTGTATGTTTAATTAGTTTAGATTTTTTAGATTATTGTTTTTTCACTAGTATATATGTATGAATGCATGTTAGATGGATATAATTAGTGTTTAATTAGTATGGATTTTTTTATATAATGTTGTTTTTCTGTTTTTTAATGGATGTATAGAAGTTATTTTTTCTGTTTTTAGTGTTAGATGCTTAATTAGTATGAAATAGCATATAGAATTTTGACATATGCAATGATAGCATAATTAGTGTTATATAGAAATGTTAGTTATCAAAATCCAATCATTAAAAAAAATGTTACTTTTTGCGGGCATATAGCTAGTATTTGTTCTCGACGATGCCCGGCCCGCATCCTCGCCGTCGACCCTTCCGCGACGATGTCCGGCTGACCCATGTCCGGGACTGGGCTCCGCCGGGCTGGCACTGGGAGGTGCTGCCTGGAGGGGCGCGCCGCTTGATGAGGAACCCGGCCCCGGGTCCCGTCGTCGACCCTGATCTCGTTTGGTGGCGTTCGCGTGGGTCAGTTTCGGCGCGGAGGGAGCCGGCCCAGCCAGAGGTGGTACGTCACCGTGTCAGGGAGGAGGACAAGCACGTCCATCGCTACATGGTTGCGTTAGAGGGCGGCAGGTTCTCCAATACCTGGCAGTTTCTTCAAGGATCTCACTTCAGCTATGATCCTGTGAGGGTTCCTTCTCTTTGGGTGTCTACCGCCCGCGCCGCAAGAACCGTGAGTGTCCTAGATTCTTTTGTAGTATTCGATCTTTATTAGCTACCTAGCCAGTGATGTATTCGATATTATATCTATTATTCGAGACGATGTATTCGATATTATATCTATTATTCGAGACGATGTATTCGAGATTATATCTATTATTTGAGACGATGTTTTCGAGATTATATCTATTATTCGAGACAATGTATTCGAGATTATATCTATTATTCGAGACGATGTAATTTGAATACTAAATTGTTTTATATTTCTTTTGGATTAGTTAAATAAAAGCTATGGCGGACAATACCGGCAGAGAGGGAGAACAGGCCATGTTCGATATGATACGCCATCCTCATGGGCCAGATGATGATCAGAATGAAGAAGATTATGACGGCTCCAAATTTCTAAACAACACCGGAGAGGGTGATATTCGATCGCGACGACCGAATTGATGAAGTCATGAACTATGATTATGATGATGACAAAGAAAATGTTGATCTTGAAACAACAAAGACCGGCGAGGTATATATATTTATATAAGCAGGCATCTGGTGATCATCACATGTTTTAAATGACTTGAAGATATATTAACGAATCAATCTTTGTTCTTTCAGCCATCCGGAGCGAGCAAATCTTCAGGCAAAAGGACGAAACGAGGCCCGAACAAAAAGTTGAAGGAGGGCGTAAAGTACAATATCGAGGCAATCAGACCTAATGGCGAACCATTAGCGCCTAAGAAGATTGCGGACAAGTTCGTTCGTCAGTGCGGAGTTCTTGTGAAGGACCAACTCCCGATCTCCCTTCAGGAATGGAGAGAGCCAACAAAAGACAAAAGACAAAAAGACAAAGAGGACGCTGCTCCACGTCCAGATGTTACTTTTGTCGACAAAAAACAAAACGATCTGCTTTGGGATACTCTCATGGAACATTTCACCCTACCAGATCATTTCACAGAAGCAGATGTGCAGAAAGTCAAGGATGCTGCTCTTAGGAAGATGGCGGTTGCATTCAAGACCACAAGAATCGTGAATGGGACAAGTACGTCAAGGGAGGAAGGAAGACTCCAGTATTCGAGGGAACACTAGAGAACCAACGTGCTCATTGGGACGATTTCGTGAAATTCAAGGATTCGGAATTAGCTAAGGAACGGTCTAGAATAAACAAGAAGAATGCCGAAAAAAGGATAAGTTCCATAAGCTGAGGCCAGGTGGCTATGCGGTGGCAATGCCTAAGTGGGATAAGTCTGAGAAAGAGATGGAGGATGCAAGTGTCACTCCGGTTACTGAGAGCTGGCCCCCCAGGGTCAGGACTTGGTTCTATCCGCATGGGGGGGAGTTGGACCCGAAGACAGGCAATGTTTCGACGAGGGCAAGTCTGAAGGGAGCCGACGATGCGATACTTGTTGCAATAGAAGAGGCACGATTGGGGGTGTTCCAGCCCAACAGAGAGAACGACGAGCTTACGCGTGCCCTGGGAAATCCTGAACACCCGGGAAGAACACGAGGCAAGGGCGCTATTCCGTGGTATGAGGGGTTTTCAGACTGGAACACCGACTACAGAACCCGTGCAAGAAAGAAGATTGCGGAGGAGAAGAAGAGGAAGATGGAGGAGGAGCAGAGGAAGCGGGGCTATGAACGCCTTCAAGGCCTAGAAGCAAGTCAAGCGGAATTGGCAGTCAAATTCCAACGGCAGCAGGAGCAGATTGACTCACTTACCCAGCAAAGGGGGTCTCAGCAGCTGCAGCAGCTAGCGAATGATCCAGCATTGGATAGCACCGCCCCATCCATGCCGAGAAGCAGCATGGGTTCCGTCCCGGACGATGCAATGCTGGATAGATACCCCGTGGATGACATCACGGAGAACACTAGCTGCGAGCTACACGTCAAAATGAAGAACATACCCATTAAGGTGGCGGACGCTGTTGCTTTTACAAATCCCCCCGAGGCAACCTTTCATTGCAACCCGATTCCAGCGGGCTATGCTCGTGTCTTGGTTGATGAGGTGGTGGACCCATATTCGGAGCTACAGCTTGACATTCCTGGAGGTGACGGCGAGAACTTTATCGGAGAGGCCAAACATCGTATCATCCTATGGAAAAAGGATTGCATCATCTTTCGAAGGCCACCAACACCGCGTCAGCCGACTCCTCGTCGAAGTCCGCCACCGAGTCAGCAGACTCCCGCTCCTGCAAGTCCACCAAGTCCGGCAAAGTGTTAGGCCACTCCTCCTCCAAGTCCGGCAAAGTGTCAGGCCACTCCTCCTCCTCCAAGTCCGCCACAGCGTCAGATGTCCACTCCTCCTCCAAGTCCGGCACAACCTCAGGCCACTCCTCCTCCAAGTCCGGCACAGCTTCAGGCAACTCCTCCTCGTCCAACTCAGCCCCGTCAGCCACCTCCGCCGCCTCAGCAATCACAGAAGAGACACCCCGCAGCTATGGTGCGTAGCGTTACGAGTCGAGGTAGTACAGGAAGTACAGGCGGAGGCAAGCGATATAAATATGGTCCAAGCCTCACGCCTCTTCCGCAGAGGCCTTATGACAAGTCCGAGGAGGAAAACGCAGCCATATCGAAGGCCAAGGCGGAAGCCCATTTTGCACCAAAACCGCCACCGCCGCCAAGGGAGAAAGTGCCTGAGGAAACGATTGACCACTTCATTCGTATGGCTCAACCACCAGCTCCCAAGCCTGTTGACACAGACTATGAGCGCCACATCAGGAAGGTAAATCGAGCACGTCTACATAAGGAGGCGAGCTCGGGATCGAGCAAACAACAAGCAGCTGTCAAAAAATGCGGGAAAACCATTCCCCAGCTGGGAGAATAGGCGGCGCAATCGATCCCCTCGCTTGTTGTGCCAACAATACGTGACAGTACGCGCGCCCAATATTATTGTGGGAAAATAGTTTACGTTCCCGAGGTGGGCAATGTGGTAATAACCAAGGACCATATAATGCAGGCTGAAGTTCTCAACATCACTGTTGGACAACTCCTCGAGATCGAGCCCATGCCTGTGCTTAGAGAGGATGAAATAAAACGGAAATATGTCCGGGGCCAACCTTTGGTCGAGCCAGACAAGGTCAAGAACCTCCCAACGAGAATGTATGAATTGCATCAATGGTACATGAACATTACCAAGATTTCACATCGATTGTCCCTCATGGTGAATGTCAAGGAGGAGCATTACTTACATGAGAAAGCTCCGTCCGTTGAGTATTCTGAACTGTTTCATTTATACAATCAAGACGCACTCGACAAATCTATCGTCAGTTGCTATTGTCTGTAAGTGATTTCTTTCTGTAATTTAAGTCTCAAGCTAGCTGTAGTGATCCTTTTGATCAATCATTACCTGTAATTATCCTCACTATATTCTTTTCTGTGGTATTATGCAGGATGAAGATGTATGAAATGAGAAAAGGTGGACGCTTTGGCATTGGGTTCATTGACCCAAACACCGTTAATGAATACACATGGCTAATAAATCCACATCATCAAAAGGACGTAGAGGACAACATGCTAGAGTTCTTGAAGCGCCTCAAATACAATGAAGATATACTACTTCCTTACAACTTCCAGTGAGTCACACTGTCTTGTACTACAAATTCTCTGTTTTTGCCTACTAGCTAGCTACATGTTTTTGCTTACATATGCCCACTTAATTAAGACATGCAAATGTGTGTGCATGCACATTTCACTGGATCTTGTGTATCATTAAAGTTGAGCCGGAACAGTTGAAATACTGGACTCACTACTCAAAGAAAATACTAACTATAACATCTTGTTTGGGATAGTCAACAGGTAATTTCAATCATTATTAACTATATATCTCGGCCTATTTAGTTCGTCATTTCATGATATGAACTATTTAATAACCCCTTTATTCATTTTCTTTGTCGGCGGGCAGGGCTTGGGCAAGGTTCATCAGCGTCACGAAAGGCGAATGGAAAAAAAGCTTAAATGGTTTCGACCCAAGGTAAGTAATTAAGTAGTACTAGCTAGCTAGCTAGCTGCCATCTCTTTAATTATCATGCTTGATTAATTATTATCTGATCAAATTCCATTCTCGTAAAGGCCCTGAAGCAGGCGCAGGGGACTGATCTGTGTGCATTCTATGTTTGCGAGAACATTCGCATGATGGCGTCCGAAAGGAGCAGATCTCAAAGACAGGAATGGGTACGCTTGTCAGAACACTATTCACAATTTTTACACCATTATCGATATCTAGTCACACAACTAATACACATGCATATTGATCTCCTTCTTAACAGTTCAAAGAGGTGCAGGAGAAGCTCCTAGAAACGGAGCGCGTAGAAGCACTTCAAGAGGAAATAGCGGGATTTTTGCTCGACCAGGTCATAAATCCGAAGGGACAATACTATTACCCGCTACCGCCCCCATGAAAACCACTTCCAATTGTCATCGTGCTCCGAAGGCACCAATTAGGCTAATGCCACTGGCTCCGAAGCCAACATGGATATGTAGGAGAAATTGTATATAGCTATACATGTGTGTATGTGTGAATTAATTAATATGGTGGTTTGTGAGACATTGATGATATATATATGCATGATTGGTTCTACTAGAAATTCTATATGTATGAGAAATTCTATATGCATAACGTGTACAATGTGTAGTATCGTAAAATACCAGCAAACGAAAAAGAATTAGAATGGAAACACAAAATTAAATGAAAAAGAAATCATAAAACTAAAAAAACCCCAAACCTTATAGTACCGGTTGGTCTTACCAACCGGTACTAAAGGGCTCCAGGCCCCCAGAGCTGGCTCGTGCCATGTGGTTGCCCTTTAGCACCGGTTCGTGCTGAACCGTTACTAGGGGGGGGCTTTAGTGCCCATACTTTAGTGCCGGTTATGGAACCGGCACTAAAGGGCCTTACAAACCGGTGCTATTGCCCGGTTCTGCACTAGTGACTAGTGCGGGGTGACGAGGGTGTTGGCGGCGGCACGACACTATCGGGCGGGGAACGACAGTGTGGGCGGCGGCGGGCGACGCGGATCAGATCGGGCGCGTCGTCGGCATGTACGACGCAAAAGTGCATGCGCGACGTGATTGGGCAACATGCGCAATTATCGGTAATATTCCCTCAGCTAGCGACGGCTCGTGCAGATATTTGTTGTGTCGGGCCCGCGGCGGTTATTAGGTGGGCGACCATGTTGGGGAACGTAGTAATTTCAACAAAAAATTCCTATGCACACGCAAGATCATGGTGATGGCATAGCAACGAGAGGGGAGAGTAATGTCCACGTACCCTTGTAGACCGTAAGCGGAAGCGTTATGACAACGCGGTTGATGTAGTCGTACGTCTTCACGATCCGACCGATCCAAGAACTGAACATACGACACCTCCGAGTTCAGCACACGTTCAGCTCAATGACGATCCCCGGACTCCGATCCAGCAAAGTGTAGGGGATGAGTTAAGTCAGCACGACGGCATGGTGACGATGATGATGCTCTACCGGTGCAGGGCTTCGCCTAAACACTGCGACGATATGACCGAGGTGGAATATGGGGAGGGGGGCACCGCACACGGCTAAGGAACGATCCGTAGATCAACTTGTGTGTCTAGGGTGCCCCCTTGCCCCCGTATATAAAGGGAGCAAGGGGGTGCGTCTGGCCCTAGGAGGAGGCGCGCCGGAGGAGTCCTACTCCCACCGGGAGAAGGACTCCCCCTTCCCTAGTTGGACTAGGACTTGGGGGGAAGGAGGAGAGGGGGGAAAGGAAAGGGGGGCGCCGCCCCCCCTCCTTGTCCTATTCGGACTTGGGGGGAGGGGCGCACGGCTGCCCCTTGGACCCTTCTCCTCTTCCTCCACTAGGCCCACTAAGGCCCATTAGGTCACCGGGGGGTTCCGGTAACCTCCCGGTACTCCGGTAAAATGCCGTTTTCACCCGGAACACTTCCGATGTCCAAACATAGGCTTCCAATATATCAATATTTATGTCTCGACCATTTCGAGACTCCTCGTCATGTCTGTGATCACATCCGAGACTCCGAACAAACTTCAGTACATCAAAACTTATAAACTCATAATAAAACTATCATCGTAACGTTAAGCGTGCGGACCCTATGGGTTCGAGAACTATGTAGACATAACCTAGAACTATTCTCGGTCAATAACCAATAGCGGAACCTGGATGCCCATATTGGCTCCTACATATTCTACGAAGATCTTTATCCGTCAAACCGCATAACAACATACGTTATTCCCTTTGTCATCGGTATGTTACTTGCCCGAGATTCGATCATCGGTATCCAATACCTAGTTCAATCTCGTTACTGGCAAGTCACTTTACTCGTTACGTAATGCGTCATTTCGTAACTAACTCATTAGTTACATTTCTTGCAAGGCTTATAGTGATGTGCATTACCGAGAGGGCCCAAAGATACCTCTCCGACAATCGAAGTGACAAAACCTAATCTCGAAATACGCCAACCCAACATGTACCTTTGGAGACACCTGTAGTACTCCTTTATAATCACCCAGTTACATTGTGACGTTTGGTAGCACCCAAAGTGTTCCTCCGGTAAACGGGAGTTGCATAATCTCATAGTTACAGGAACATGTATAAGTCTTGAAGAAAGCAATAGCAATATACTAAACGATCAAGTGCTAGGCTAACGGAATGGGTCATGTCAATCACATCATTCTCCTAATGATGTGATCCCATTAATCAAATGACAACACATGTCTATGGTTAGGAAACATAACCATCTTTGATTAATGAGCTAGTCAAGTAGAGGCATACTAGTGACTATATGTTTGTCTATGTATTCACACATGTATCATGTTTCCGATTAATACAATTCTAGCATGAATAATAAACATTTATCATGAAATAAGGAAATAAATAATAACTTTATTATTGCCTCTAGGGCATATTTCCTTAAGTCTCCCACTTGCACTAGAGTCAATAATCTAGTTCACATCACCATGTGATTTAACACCAATATTCACATCTGTATGTGATTAATACCCATAGTTCACATCGTCATCTGATCAACAGCCAAAGGGTTTACTAGAGTCGATAATCTAGTTCACATTGCTATGTGATTAACACCCAAAGAATACTAAGGTATGATCATGTTTTGCTCGTGAGAGAAGTTTAGTCAACGGGTCTGTCATATTCAGAGCCGTATGTATTTTGCAAATATTCTATGTCTACAATGCTCTGCATGGAGCTACTCTAGCTAATTGCTCCCACTTTCAATATGTATCCAGATTGAGACTTAGAGTCATCTGGATCGGTGTAAAAGCTTGCACTGTTATAACTTTTATGACAGGCTCTTTTATCACCTCCATAATCGAGAAGTATTTCCTTGGTCCTCACTAAGGATATTCTTGACCGCTGTCCAGTGATCTACTATTAGATCAAAATTGTATTCCTTTGCCAAACACAGAGCAAGGTATACAATAGGTCTGGTTCACAGCATAGCATACTTTATAGAACCTATGATTGAGGCATAGGGAATGACTTTTCATTCTCTTTCTATTTTCTGCCATAGTCGGGTTTTGAGTCTTACTCAACTTCACACCTTGCAACACAGGAAAGAACACTTTCTTTGACTATTCCATTTTGAACTACTTCAAAAATTTATAAAGGTATGTTCTCATTGAAAAACTTATCAAGCGTCTTGATCTATCTATATAGATCTTGATGCTCAATGTGTAAGCAACTTCACCGAGGTATTTCTTTAAAAAAAACTTCTTTCAAACACTCCTTTATGCTTTCCAGAAAATTCTACATCATTTCCAATTAATAATATGTCATTCACATATACTTATCAGAAATGTTGTAGTGCTCCCACTCACTTTCTTGTAAATACAGGTCTTCCAAAAGTCTGTATAAAACCATATGCTTTGATCAACTCATCAAAGCGTATATTCCAACTCCGAGATGCTTGCACCAGTCCATTGATGGATTACTGGAGCTTGCACACTTTGTTAGCATCTTTAGGATTGACAAAAACTTTCTGGTTGCATCATATACAACTCTTCTTTAATAAATCCATTAAGGAATGCAGTTTTGACATCCATTTGCCAGATTTCATAAAATGTGGCAATTGCTAACATGATTCAGACAGACTTAAGCTTCGATATGAGTGAGAAAATCTCATCGTATTCAACACCTTGAACTTGTTGAAAACCTTTCGCAACAAGTCGAGCTTAGTAGATAGTAACACTACTATCAGTGTCCATCTTCCTCTTGAAGATCCATTTTTTTAACATGGCTTGCTGATCATCGAGCAAGTCAATCAAAGTCCATACTTTGTTTCTCATACATGGATCATATCTCAGATTTTATGGCCTCAAGCCATTTCGTGGAATCTGGGATCATCATCGCTTCCTCATAGTTCGTAGGTTCATCATGGTCTAGTAACATGACTTCCAGAACATGATTACCGTACCACTCTGGTGACGATCTTACTCTGGAAGACCTACGAGGTTTGGTAGCAACTTGATCTGAAGTTTCATGATCATCATCATTAACTTCCTCACTAATTGGTGTAGGAATCACTCGAACTGATTTCTGTGATGAACTACTTTCCAATAAGGGAGAAGGTACAATTACTTCATCAAGTTCTACTTTCCTCCCACTCACTTCTTTCGAGAGAAACTCCTTCTCTAGAAAGGATCCATTTTAGCAACGAATATATTGCCTTTGGATCTGTGATAGAAGGTGTACCCAACAGTTTCCTTTGGGTATTCTATGAAGACGCACTTCTCCGATTTGGGTTCGAGCTTATCAGGTTGAAACTTTTTCACCTAAGCATCGCAGCCCCAAACTTTAAGAAACAACAACTTTTGTTTCTTGCTAAACCACAGTTTATAAGGCGTTGTCTCAACGGATTTTGATGGTGCCCTATTTAAAGTGAATGCAGCTGTCTTTAATGCATAACCCCAAAATGATAGTGGTAAATCGGTAAGAGACATCATAGATTGCACTATATCCAATATAAGTACAGTTATGACGTTCGGACACACCATTAAGCTGCGGTGTTCCAGGTGGCATGAGTTTGTGAAACTATTCCACATTGTTTTAATTGAAGACCTAAACTCATAACTCAAATATTTGCCTCCGCGATCAAATCACAGAAACTTTATTTTCTTGTTACGATGATTCTCCACTCCACTCTGAAATTCTTTGAACTTTTCAAATGTTTCAGACTTGTGCTTCATTAAGAATATATACTCATATCTGCTCAAATCATCTCGTGAAGGTCAGAAAATAACGATACCCACCACGAGCATCAATACTCATTGGACCGCATACATCAGTATGTATTATTTCCAATAAGTCACTAGCTCGTTCCATTGTTCCGTAGAACGGAGTTTCAGTCATCTTGCCCATAAGGCACGGTTCCTAAACATCAAATGATTCATAATCAAGTGATTCCAAAAATCCATCAGCATGGAGTTTCTTCATGCGCTTTACACCGATATGACCCAAACGGCAGTGCCACAAATAAGTTGCACTATCATTATTAACTTTGCATCTTTTGGCATCAATATTATGAATATGTGTATCACTATGATCGAGATCCAATAAACTATTTTCATTGGGTGTATGACCATCGAAGGTTTTATTCATGTAAACAGAACAACAATTATTCTTTGACTTTAAATGAATAACCGTATCGCAATAAACATGATCAAATCATATTCATGCTCAACGCAAACGCCAAATAACATTTATTTAGGTTTAACACTAATCCCGAAAGTATAGGGAGTGTGCGATGATGATCACATCAATCTTGGAACCACTTCCAACACTCATCGTCACTTCCCCTTCAACTAGTTTCTGTTTATTCTGTAACTCCTGTTTCGAGTTACTAATATTTAGCAAGCGAACAAGTATCAAATACTCAGGGGCTACTATAAACACTAGTAAAGTACACATCAATAACATGTATATCAAATATACCCTTGTTCACTTTGCCATCCTTCTTATCCACCAAATACTCAGGGCATTTCCGCTTCTAGTGACCATTTCCTCTGCAGTATAATCATTCAGTTTCAGGCTTTGGTCCAGCTTTAGGCTTCTTCGCGGGAGTGACAACTTGCTTGTCATTCTACTTGAAGTTTCCCTTTCTTTCCCTTTGCCCTTTTCTTGAAACTAGTGATCTTGTCAACCATCAACACTTGATGCTCTTTCTTGATTTCTACCTTCGTCGATTTCAACATCACGAGGAGCTCGGGAATCGTTTTCATCATCCCTTGCATACTGTAGTTCATCACAAAGTTCTACTAACTTGGTGATGGTGACTAGAGAACTCTGTCAATCACTATCTTATCTGGAAGATTAACTCCCACTTGATTCAAGTGATTGTAGTATCCAGACAATCTGAGCACATGCTCACTAGTTGAGCGATTCTCCTCCATCTTTTAGCCATAGAACTTATTGGAGACTTCATATCTCTCAACTCGAGTATTTGCTTGAAATATCAACTTCAACTCCTGGAATATCTCATATGGTCCATGACGTTCAAAACATCTTTGAAGTCCCGATTCTAAGCCGTTAAGCATGGTGCACTAAACTATCAAGTAGTCATCATATTGAGCTAGCCAAACGTTCATAACGTCTGCATCTGCTCCTGCAATAGGTCTATCACCTAGTGGTGCATTAAGGACATAATTCTTCTATGCAGCAATGAGGATAACCTCAGATTACGGACCAAGTCCGCATCATTGCTACTAACATTTTTCAACACAATTTTCTCTAGGAACATATCAAAATAAACATATGAAAGCAAGAATGCAAGCTATTGATCTACAACATAATTTGCAAAATACTACAAGGACTAAGTTCATGATAAATTAAAGTTCAATTAATCATATTACTTAAGAACTCCCACTTAGATAGACATCCCTCTAATCTTCTAAGTGATTACATGATCCATATCAACTACACCATGTCCGATCGTCACGTGAGATGGAGTAGTTTCAGCGGGGAACATCAATATGTTGATCATATCTACTATATGATTCACACTCGACCTTTCGGTCTCCGTGTTCCGAGGCCATATCTGTTATGTGCTAGGCTTGTCAAGTTTAACCTGAGTATTCCGCGTGTGCAACTGTTTTGCACCCGTTGTATTTGAACGTAGAGCCTATCACACCCGATCATCACGTGGTGTCTCAGCACGAAGAACTTTCGCAACGATGCATACTCAGGGAGAACACTTCTTGATAATTTAGTGAGAGATCATCTTAAAATGCTACCGTCAATCAGAGCAAGATAAGATGCATAAAGGATAAACATCACATGCAATCAATATAAGTGATATGATATGGCCATCATCATCTTGTGCTTGTGATCTCCATCTTCGAAGCACCGTCGTGATCACCAACGTCACCGACGCGACACCTTGATCTCCATCGTAGCATCGTTGTAGTTACGCCATCTATTGCTTCTACGACTATCGCTACCGCTTAGTGATAAAGTAAAGTAATTACAGGGCGTTTGCATTTCATACAATAAAGCGACAACCATATGGCTCCTTCCAGTTGCCGATAACTTCGGTTATAAAACATGATCATCTCATACAATAAAATATAGCATCATGTCTTGACCATATCACATCACAACATGCCCTGCAAAAACAAGTTAGACGTCCTCTACTTTGTTGTTTCAAATTTTACGTGGCTGCTACGGGCTTTAGCAAGAACCGTTCTTACCTACGCATCAAAACCACAACGATAGTTCGTCAAGTTAATGATGTTTTAACCTTCGCAAGGACCGGGCGTAGCCACACTCGGTTCAGCTAAAGTGAGAGAGACAGACACCCGCCAGTCACCTTTAAGCACGAGTGCTCGTAACGGTGAAACCAGTCTCGCGTAAGCGTACGCGTAATGTCGGTCCGGGCCGCTTCATCTCACAATACCGCTGAGCCAAAGTATGACATGCTGGTAAGCAGTATGACTTGTATCGCCCACAACTCACTTGTGTTCTACTCGTGCATATGACATCTACGCATAAAAACTGGCTCGGATGCCACTGTTGGGGAACGTAGTAATTTCAAAAAAATTCCTACGCACAGCAAGATCATGGTGATGGCATAGAAACGAGAGGGGAGAGTAATGTCCACGTACCCTTGTAGACCGTAAGCGGAAGCGTTATGACAACGCGGTTGATGTAGTCGTACGTCTTCACGATCCGACCGATCCAAGTACCGAACGTACGGCACCTCCGAGTTCAGCACACGTTCAGCTCGATGACGATCCCCGGACTCCGATCCAGCAAAGTGTCGGGGATGAGCTCCGTCAGCACGACGGCATGGTGACGATGATGATGCTCTACCGGCGCAGGGCTTCGCCTAAACACTGCGACGATATGACCGAGGTGGAATATGGTGGAGGGGGGCACCGCACACGGCTAAGGAACGATCCGTAGATCAACTTGTGTGTCTAGGGTGCCCCCTTGCCCCCGTATATAAAGGGAGCAAGGGGGGTGCGGCCGGCCCTAGGAGGAGGCGCGCCGGAGGAGTCCTAATCCCACCGGGAGTAGGACTCCCCCCTTCCCTAGTTGCACTAGGACTTGGGGGGAAGGAGGAGAGGGGGGAAAGGAAAGGGGGGGGGGGCGCCGCCCCCCTCCTTGTCCTATTCGGACTTGGGGGTGAGGGGCGCGCGGCTGCCCCTTGGCCCCTTCTCCTCTTCCTCCACTAGGCCCACTAAGGCCCATTAGGTCACCGGGGGGTTCCGGTAACCTCCCGGTACTCCGGTAAAATGCCGATTTCACCTGGAACACTTCCGATGTCCAAACATAGGCTTCCAATATATCAATATTTATGTCTCGACCATTTCGAGACTCCTCTTCATGTCCGTGATCACATCCGAGACTCCGAACAAACTTCGGTACATCAAAACTTATAAACTCATAATAAAACTGTCATCGTAACGTTAAGCGTGCGGACCCTACGGGTTCGAGAACTATGTAGACATGACCTAGAACTATTCTCGGTCAATAACCAATAGCGGAACCTGGATGCCCATATTGGCTCCTACATATTCTACGAAGATCTTTATCGGTCAAACCGCATAACAACATACGTTGTTCCCTTTGTCATCGGTATGTTACTTGCCCGAGATTCGATCATCGTTATCCAATACCTAGTTCAATCTCGTTACTGGCAAGTCTCTTTACTCGTTACGTAATGCATCATTCCGTAACTAACTCATTAGTTACATTTCTTGCAAGGCTTATAGTGATGTGCATTACCGAGAGGGCCCAGAGATACCTCTCCGACAATCAGAGTGACAAAACCTAATCTCGAAATACGCCAACCCAACATGTACCTTTGGAGACACCTGTAGTACTCCTTTATAATCACCCAGTTACGTTGTGACGTTTGGTAGCACCCAAAGTGTTCCTCCGGTAAACGGGAGTTGCATAATCTCATAGTTACAGGAACATGTATAAGTCATGAAGAAAGCAATAGCAATATACTAAACGATCAAGTGCTAGGCTAACGGAATGGGTCATGTCAATCACATCATTCTCCTAATGATGTGATCTCATTAATCAAATGACAACACATGTCTATGGTTAGAAAACATAACCATCTTTGATTAATGAGCTAGTCAAGTAGAGGCATACTAGTGACTATATGTTTGTCTATGTATTCACACATGTATCATGTTTCCGGTTAATACAATTCGAGCATGAATAATAAACATTTATCATGAAATAAGGAAATAAATAATAACTTTATTATTACTTCTAGGGCATATTTCCTTCAGACCGCCCGTCTACAGTATCAGTGTGGGCAACAGCTAGTTGACTAGTTTAGTCCCACCTCGGCCGCCGAACAACGCCCCAACCAGCTTAAATAGCCGTGTCAGTTAATCCATACATGGTCATATTTAATATTGTGATATGGCTCTACATAACTGCCCAGGTTGTACTGCCCGGGCAGTTAGGTAAAGTCACATCGCACTATTAAATATGTATTTATTTATTTATAGAATTTTGCCGTTTTGTGTATTTTTTTAACTTTCCGTGAAAAACAAACATGTTTCTAATTTTTTTTTACTCCGTCGCATCCGCCAAAGTTGCTCATTTGTTTTCCATGGGCCATAGTGACAATGCAGGGCACGCACGCCAAAATTTGTTGCGTTCCGACGCTGTACGGATTTTCTATGATTTTCTGGGCTGAAAACCCCCAAAACACTGCCCGGATGTGACGCAACGTGCGTTCGTAGTCGGATTTCATTCATATCTGCCGTGCGGTACACGGGAGGGTCCCCACACGCGCTGGCAAAAGTTGGGTGCATTCCGGCAAACCGCACTAGCACTTGCTGTGGAACCCGGTGGTTTCGGTATGGGCGGAGAGGACCCTCGGTCGTACGTTTCTCCATCGCATCCGTCAAAGTCGCTCATTTTTTTCCACGGACCACAGTGACGATGCAGGGCACGCACGCCAAAAATTGTCGCGTTCTGGCATTGTATGGATTTTTTATGATTTTCCGGGCCGA
>NC_041385.1:32520576-32524109 GCF_002162155.2 Triticum dicoccoides | reverse complement strand
TTCGGTATGGGCGGAGGGGACCCTCGGTCGTACGTCTCTCCGTCGCATCCGCCAAAGTTGCTCATTTTGTTTCCACGGGCCACAGTGACCATGCAGGGCACGGACGCCAAAATTTGTCACGTTCTGACGCTGTACGGATATTCTATGATTTTTCGGGCCGAAAACCCCCAAAACACTGCCCGGACGTGAGCAACGTGCGTTCTTAGTTGGATTTCGTTCATCTCTGGCGTGCAGTACCCGGGCGGGTCCCCACACGCACTGGCAAAAGTTGGGTGCATTCCGGCAAACCGCACTGGCACTTGCTCTCGAACCCGGTGGTTTCGGTGTGAAAAGGTGTGTACCGAACACCTTTTTTTCTGTAACTTTCAAACATGCCCAAAATTTTGTATCGCATTGTATCTACATGAGAATCATGGGTGCCAATTTTCAGTGCATTTTGGGTCTATTTGCATTTTCTACGGTTTTTGGCGTCGACAGTCCAAAAACACTGTTTTTAATTCAAAATTATTTCATACTAAGTTATAAAAAAAATACGAATTCCTTCTTCTAATTTCGTTTTTGTCCTTTTCCTTTCCTCCTCTCTTCATCTCTTTTTTATATAATTTTTATTATTCTTTCAATTTTACTGGTAAACTTTTTAATTTTAATTTCTTTCTGGTCACTTTTATTTTATAAAATGATTCACTTTTTTCCATAATATTTCATACTAATTTTCATTCCAACATAACGATAAACGATAGTTCATTCAACAAAAGGACGGTTCATTTTACATTAAAACATAAAAAACTTAATTATACAGGACTTAATTTAACTTAATTAAACATAACGACCTAATCTAAACCTAATCTACTCGTCGGAGGCGGAGGCGGCGAGGTCCACGATCTCGCCCGCACCAACGTCACCATCATCGTCACCGTTGCCGTCGTCGCTGCTCTTGCCGCCGTCGTCCTCCTCCGGAGCAACCAGCGGTTGCGCCGCTTCGATGGCCGCCGCCGCATCCAGTGCGTCCTGCAGCTCGGCGGCCTCTGCTGCCGCCGCCATAGCCGCCGCGGCGTCGAGTGCGGCCTGCAGCTTGGCGGCCTCTCTCGCCTCCGCGGCCGCCGCTTCTGCCTGGGACGCACGCAGTGCGATGAGATAGCCGGGGCAGTCGTCGGGGTCGCCGTCCTCGCGCAGTGCGAACTGCTCCGGCGGGATCGCGACGACGGGAGGCGACGCGGGCCGGGCGAGGGCGGAAACCGGACGGCGGGACGAGCTCGGAGACGGCGCGGCCGCCGAAGGGGGACGGCGGGGCCGGCGCGGGGCGGAAGACGAGCCACGCGCAGCAGACGACGAGCCGCCCGGGCCCGACGACGAGCCGCCGGTCCGCGACTCCCAACGAGCCTGCCCGACGACGGGCCAGTAATCCTTGCCCTTCCAGAATCTCGTGCGGCTGACGATGTTCCACCGGCCACCCTCGTGCCGGCGCAGCTCGTCCGGCGACGCGTCGGGCCCCCTCGTCGGGTACCCGTCAGCGGTGATGTGGAATGCGTGCGGCAGACGGCAGCCGGCGACACCATCATCCCGAGACGGATGAGCTCGTCTGCCTCCGGCGTGCTCAGGCTCGTCGGCCACGAGCCGCTGCCGCCGTCGGACGCCATAGAGGCCGCCGGGAAGGGAGCTCGTCGGCGGTGGAGCGCGTCGGTGGGTGGGGCGAGTGGGGCGAGGCACGTCAAGTGGAGTGGGGCAAGCGGGGCGAGGCGCGTCGAGTGGAGTGGGGGAGGCAGACGGGACGACGAGCGGCGTTTTAAAGACGGGCGTCGGCGGGTGGGGGAGGCCGTCGGGTAGGCGACCGACGCCCGGCTTAACACCGGCATTAATGGCGCATCGGGCCGGCGGCCGCCTCGGGAACCGCCCTTGACCGATGCTTAGACGGCACGCAACCGCCCGTCCCCACACGTCGCGTCGTGTTTTTTTGTTTTCCTTTTTTCCCATCCAGCCGACACCACGTCGCCACGAGTACGTCGCTCAACAGGTCGCTTCGTCTTTTTTTTCTTTGTTCGTCGTCGTACGTACACGGGCGGCCGCGTGTATGGGTAGTCGACGTACAACCCCGTCGCGCGGGTACAGCCCGTCGCGCAGGCGGGTACAGCCCCGTCGCGCGGGTACAGCCCCGTCGCACGGGCGGCGGCTTTTTTATGTGCTGGGACGATCCTACCCTTTTTAATGAAGGGATACGGAGCGATCTCAGCCGTTGTTGTATTTAGGGGGTTGTACCGAAGAAGAAGGGTAATTGATTTTCGTTCTCCTTTTGTCTCTTTGCAAATGGTTCTCGGCGAGGCAAACTCGCAAGCATGTGTTTAGCTAAAGATTTTTTACGGTACATCATACTACCGGATTTAATAAGTAGTATTATGTTGATCCAATGGTTGATATTGTTAGTATTAGATTTGGCTTGAGGACAGCTTCGTAATTTCAATGTTTCGATCTGGTTTGGCTAGTTACAGTAAAAGGTCTCTTTAATTTATAGGTTCCGAGATCAGCTTGGTCGTAAGCTTTAATATGTCGTATGGTAACGTGGTCATGAAGCGTGCTGTTTAGTGTTTATGCTTCTTGTGTTTGGCGTGAGCCCTATGGCGCTTGTTGATGTTGGAGGGAAGTGAGTCTTTGAGTGCAAATAGACCAGTATTACTCTGTAGATATACTTGGGAGTTAGAACCTGCCATCATATCAAATGCGGTGTTCGTATTGCAATGGACATTAATCAAAGTGCAATCCTATATACTTGTAAATGATGAGGTTATCCTTCTATTTGTAAATGATGCTACATTACTTGTGAATTAATAAAGGAGAAGTTTATCAAACAATTAAAGATAAGAAGAAGACGTGGTCTCCGATTCCAATCTTGTAAGCTGCCAAGGGCCCACCGCGGATGGAGTCCAATCAAATTAATTCCGTTGCTGCTCGTAGAGTAAAATGCACCATTGCCCCCTGAAGTTGCTGGCTAGATCTCAAACGGTCCTCAAACTCAAGAAGTGCACCAATACAGTCCCAATACTTGTCCATACTGTCCTCAAACTTGTTGCACCGGTCCTGGCGTACGGTCACACATACGATTCATGTATACAATAGTGTACTGGGCAATGCCACATCAGTGTTATACGTGGGTCCCACCTATCAATGGGCGCGACAAAGTTTTTTTTTAAAACAAAGTGTGGAGCATGGCAGGTAGTCAAACCTGCAACCCCGCGGTAGGGGGCAAGCGGCTGCGCAAGATCTAACCAACACATATTGCGCCAATTCTTGTTCAAATAGAGGTGCATTCTTAATTTATTATCTAAGATTTCAATCTAAGCGTTCAATCTCTGCATGATGTTGCCCAACAAAGAACTTCTAGAGGATGTTGCCAAACAACGGCAGAAAGAATGCAACAGTTGACGCGAAAGAGTAGATGTTCTTCAAGATTGTTGAAGGGACGTAGAAGATAAATTATGCATGAATTCTGAGAAATCTTTGATATTCAAGCCTAATAATTAAGGGCACACTTAATTAAGAGT
>NC_041385.1:32508161-32520245 GCF_002162155.2 Triticum dicoccoides | reverse complement strand
CAATGCTGATGTGATCCTTCGATTCACACTATATAGTACTCCCTCCATTCCTAAATATAAGTCTTTATAGAGATTCCACTATGAACCACATACGGATGTATATAGATGCATTTTAGAGTGTAGATTGACTCATTTTGCTCTGTATGCGGTCCGTAGTGAATTCTCTCCAAATACTTACATTTAGGGTACACACGCAGGTCGCGTTGCTTTTCATGCTGGACATTCGCACGGCTTTTGATTCAGTTAGATAGGACTACAAGCTTTGGACGATGCTCTCGTTCGCCAAGGAAAAAATCTCATTGCGGCTCAAGGCATTAGGCGACACTATGGGGGAAGGAACGTGACACCAACGGCCTCGCTGTCGATCAGGGACAAGATGCCTGCGGCAACAACGGCATGGCCCCTCTTGTGTGGGAGGAGAGGTGGAGGCAAAGAGGAGAGAGGGAATGGTGCTTGCGGGAGGTGGAAGACGTGTAACAGGATAAGGTAAAATAAGACGTGGGTGGTGGGGTGGACCTTAACTCTGCATGTGGCTGTGTGGGACGTGTCAGTGAACAGTGCGACCGCCGCTCCGCAAGACGTAGCCGGTCACCCGACATAAATTGTTTACTTATGTTTTATTGCTCCGTAGGAATGCATGGACACCTTACTAATTGCTTGCTTGCCACTTTTTGTGCACTTTTCATAATCCGTTGTTATGTTTCTTTTTCTAAAGGATAATCCTTATAAATTGAATTTTCTTTTAGATTATAACGTTGTCTGTATAAATAATAATATTATAATACTCACAAGGTTGCAGTGGCGGTTGCGTTGATATCCATTATGGTCCGATGCATGGCCAATGAGATTGGGTTCCACGCATGGACCTACTAAATATGTAGGTAGAAATTACAATGGTAGATGTTAGGTTAATCGACTCAACTACTATATTGTAAACATGAAAATTCAGCCTAGTGGCAAGGGAGCGCAGTGGTGTCTGTAGCAACCAGGGTTCGAGCCACGTGGGGACGAATTTCTGGTTTCTCACAAGGGATGCTTCTCCTATATCAATAAACCATGGGTGCTAGTGCCCATAAGTTTCATCTTTTTTTTAAACATGAAAATTCTCGGGTCCCGTTGCAACACACAGGAACACACCTATTTAAATTAGAAAAAAGTAAAGCCAATTGAATCTTGAACATGCACCATATTCATCATGTCATCTTGAAAACAATCCGAAGTTCTAAATAACGAAGAACACGGTAAGAGGTAGTTGAAACAAATGGCATGCTTGGACGAATCTTATACTACACGATGTTCATCTATCGTTGAATGTATTTATCGTGCTTGTGATCAGGCACCCTCCACGAATTAGAGCCTCAAGGTCAGGTCATCCGCCTCGCCGGCTCTGTCACTCAGCTGCGGCTCTGCGGCATGTTCGGGTGCCCGTAGTAGACCCATGAAGTCTATCTCCATCGGAAGGGGACCTCCACGGCGGTATTCCACCCAGAAGGCAAGGTTGGGTGCAAGCACAAGTAGCAACGGCCCCAAAAGGGTAAAGTCAGACACGGAGGAGGCTGGTTGGGGCAGGCTTACCGGCATGTTCTGGTGGCGATTGTTGTGGCAGCTCTGCGAGGACATGTGGCCACCAAGGGCTTGGTGTGTGACCCACCTCCTGCGGCAAAAAAAGGCATGTGTAGCCCTCATGCGATCGCCGCAGCGGCTGTTGTTTCCAGGGGTTTGGTGCGCCACCATCGGAAGCCATCTCCCGCGAGAAGGGTTTTGGCATGTGTATATCTAGCTTGAGTTTATATACGTATGGCTCACAACGGTCAAAAGCAATGACAGTGTGAAATCTGTACGATTGAGAATTCAGGCCTACCATACACCGATGAGAATGGTAAGTAATTGGTCGAGAATGAAATGCGTGTGGTTAAAGAAAGAAACAAGCATGCACTCCCAAGATCCAGGCATGCATGGGTCCCACATTGTATACATCACGACACATATTATGAAAATAAGAATTTAAATAACCAACTATATTAAGAAAGAAACAAGAGTCTTGTTGTGCATGTGCACCCAAGTCACGTGACACAAAGTTTTGCTAATGGCTTGATGAGTGCCAGTAGGGCGACTCGCTTGTCTTGTGCACGTGCAAATCACGCCTCACCTAATCTAAGCCTATCCTTCTCCATACTCTCAGCAAGAGCTCATGGCAACTGTATAAAGGTCATGTGATATAAAATATCTAGAGCACATCAAGAATTATCATTGAATACGATAGTATCATTTGGTGGTGATGAAGTTAGTTAACCAGATATTCTATTCACATTAGAAAATTACATAAAATGATTTGGATCATCTCAACATGAATGATAGATAGTAGCTACTACTAGAGTACAAGCGACTCTTTTGTTGTTGGTGCCTAACTCTCCTTCCCCACCCACCCACCCGCCATCGACTGACTTCACCGGAGCAAGGCCCCTGCGGCGGCGGGCCATCTCGGGCCTCCTCATCCTTGGAACATTTGCAAATCTTGCTTTTCTTGCTGGACATTCGCAAGGCTTTTGATTTAGTTATATAGGATTACATCTTCGATCTCCTGCAGAGAAGGGGGATCCCGAGTCGGTTCAGGGCCTGAATCGCCGGCTTGTTAGGACCTCGACAGAGAAATGCAAGGTTAATTGGGAAACTGTCTGCCGCCCCACCCACCTTGGGGGTCTCGGTGTGATCCATCTACAAAAATTGCGAGGGCGATGCAGTTACGTTGGCCATGACTTGAATGGACTGGCCCAAGCAGGTTGTGGTTTGGCATGGGCAAACTTTGTGATGCCATGGACACGAAGTTCTTCTACACCTATACCTGATTCACCATCGACAATGGGGACAAGGCACCATTATGGGATGCGTGATGGTTCGATGAGACAAGGCCGAAAGACATTGCCCCCTTTGTCTACCAGGCCGATCGAGTTAACTAGAGATTTTCCATGGAACATTTATTCGAGTACCAACTTTGGAACATTCTCTTGCATGTCCTTAAAAGTGGAATAAGTCTATTCAACAAAGTGAAATTTGTTCTTACAAATAACTGGAACTATTTTCTTAAAGACAAATGGATTTTTTAATTACCAAAATTGTTTTATTGAAATGCGTGAAATTAGTTTATTGGAATACTTGAAATTAGTTTTCTGAAATAAGTGAACGTAGTCTTTTAATTAATTGAAATATGTTTTTTAAAGACTTGAAACCAATTTTTTTTAAATTATTGAAGGTAGTTTATTGAAATCTAATTTTTGAAAAACCCAAAATCATTTTGTTGAAAAGAGTGAAATTAGCATTTTGAAATTATTGAGATATGTTTCCTTAATGAATTGAAACAACTTATATAAATGAGAAAAATGATTTTTTGAAATAATTGAAATCAGTTTTGGAAAGATTTGAAATTAGTTTTTAAAATTATTGATATCCTATAAAAAAAGCATTTCCGGGCCGATTCCGGACGGCATTCGGAAAGAAACCGCCGTGGACCGTCTCCGACCCTACTCCGGTACAAGCATACGGAACTGGAGGACCGATCTTTATATGGAGCAACTAGTTAACAAGAGCTGCTTCGGGAGCCTCGCAACAATCAGCGCCACTTGGCGCGCTCTCAGCCATTCGCCACGTGTCGCGCTCTGGACGCTCCCTCCGGATTTTGTTTTTTCATTTTTCCGCACGCGTTTTCGGCTTTTTAAACGGTTTTTTCCGGGTTTTTTTGACGTTTTGGTTTTTCACCGGTCTTCCTTAGCTTTTCGATCAAAAAAAATTCGAAAAAAAAATTTGAACAAAAAAACGCGTTTTCTGTTTTTTTTTTCTTTCCCGAGAGTCACGGTTTTGCTTCCGCGAGAGGCACGGTTATGCTTTCGCGAGAGTCACGGCCGTGCCTCTCGTAAAGGGAAAAACAAAACGCGTTTTTCTGGCTTTTTTACTTTTGCGAGAGGCATGGTTGTGCTTTCGCAAGAGTCACGGCCGTGCCTCTTGAAAAAGGAAAAACAAAATGCGTTTTTTCTTTTTTTTTCTTTCACGAGAGTCATGGTTTTGCTTGTGAGAGGCACGGTTGTGCTTTCGCGAGAGTCACGGTCGTGCCTCTCGGAAAGGGAAAAAATACGCATTTTTTGTTTTTTGTTCTTTCGCGAGAGTCACGGTTTTTGATTTCGCGAGAGTCACGGTTTTTGATTCCGCGAGAGGCACGGTTGTGCTTTCACGAGAGTCACGGCCGTGCCTCTCATAAACGGATTTTTTTTTGTTTTTTTTGTTTAACGATAGTCACGGTTTTACTTCCACGAGAGTCACGATTGTGATTTCACGAGAGGCACGGGCGTGCCTCTTTCAGAATGGGAAAAAACCGTGCTCCCGGTTCGGTTTTTCGCCCGATTTTTTTCGTCCGGTTTTTTTCGTGAAAAAAAGTTCGTCAAAACCTATCAACATGGGATCTAGTTTTGAAGATCTCGACGCGAGGAATTCAATGGTGAAAACGGTTCGAGATTTGAACGAACGGTTTGGGAGATAAAACATTTTGAATAAATAGATTTACGAAAAAAGGAAAAACTCACAGTTTGCGACAAGTGGCGGGCTGCATGTGCGCCACTTGTCGCGACCTGGGAAAGTAGAGTGTTGTTTGAAACGAGTACTCCTTAATCAGTAATTTCATCTTTATATAGGTACCTATTTTCCCATACCCGAAGAAGAGATCGTGGAACGAATTGTTGTGGCAGCGCCATCTTTCTCCGATGACGACGACGACGTGCTTCCAGCTCCAGCCTGCCGGGCACAGCTTCCGCACCGTCATCGATTCATCTCTGTTGCCGCCGAAGAAGAGGGCCGCAGCGGTATCTCCATGTCCAACGACGACGACGACGGGCTTGCAGCTCCAGCTAGCCGCCGGGTGCAGCCTCCGCACCACCATCCAGATCCAGGAGTCGCTATTGCCGCCCAAGAAGAGGCCGACGAGCACCACCACCAGCGCCTCCTCATCCTCCTCGTCGGCTCTCTTGGTTTCTCCTCCAATGAAGAGGCGGTTGGATTACTACGTCGTCGACGCGGGCGCGGAGAGCTGCCCTCTGCATCAGGCCGGACCTGCGGGGGCGTGCGGCGCCATGGTGACGCTGGGATCGAAGCGCGCCAGGAAGGCAGCTCCAGATACAGCGCGGACGTGTGGACGCAGTGATCGAGCAGACTTTCAGCAGCTGCTCGATTACTTGCTTGATGGCTTCGAGTTGGCGGACAGATTACATGGCTGCGTCACCGTCAACGTAGTACTTGTCTGCTTTGTTTCTGCTTCTGCGGTTAATTTCGGTAGTCTGCACTCCGATTTCCACACAACTGAATATTGTCTGGCATCTTCACTGTAATTCTCTTCAGAGTTCTGACACCCGACTCGTGACATGTATAGGTTTTTCTGAAATTTAATGCTTCGACTGCTGTCGCAACTTCAATCTTGTGCAGTCAATTCGATGTTGCGTAGTCAAATATATAAAATTTGTACTATATTTTTGCAAGAGTTCTTCATTATATTTTTCCTTTTTCTTATAACAAAAAGAAGGGGAGTCAATTGACCACCAACCTTGCGCGTGACTTCGGTAATGCTCCCAATGCATCGACTCTTCAACACATCTGTATCTAGACAAATCTGAAGGGGCTATCGTGTTTGCGTCTTAATGTTGGCTAGTTGTGCTAGAAAAGTGGAGGCGAAGAAAATAAAGGGAAACACCACACTGGATCGAAGAATTAATTTTACTATGCAAGGAAACAAGCTGAGATCTGGTATGAGCAACCACAACAAAAAACATCGATCTTTCCTAAAATCTCCCCGGTGCAAACTACTTTTTCTAGAAAATCATAAATTGGCATATATTGCACATTTCATCACCATCAATCTATAGACTTAATTGCATATATAAGTACCACAATTGGGGCAGTAATAGCGGATTGATACCACTTTTCTTAGTTTTTGCATGTCAGTACCAACTCTCGGGTGCGTGGTTACAAAACGATCTAAACACCATATAAGCACGTACTGACGCTGAAACTCTTGCATAAAAAAACTTGCTTTATATGTAATCATGCAAATACCCTTGTTTGCTTTATATGTCATTTCATATGCTCCTCTTGCCGTGAGTGTAAGGTTTAACTGGACTACAAGTGCCCATATGCTCTGTCAAGACTTCCTTGAAGTGCAGCTTGCTCCAATGACAAGTACGGATGTGCTGAGAAGGTCGCCTACTACAAAGAAGGACACAAGAGGGCACGTTTATTGAGGATCAAGCTTGGTGTGTGATGAAATCACGCATCAAAAAATAGCTTGATACTCATTTAAAAAAACTTGAGGACCATGTTTATCTTGGTACTCATATTAAAATGGCGGTATGCATCCCTAGTTGGTGCAGAGGCCGGGAAGTAAAAATCTCTCCCATTTTTAATTGGTTAACTAGCAGCAGCTTTGTACGTACTGGTCAAGCTCGTGACCTCCTCCCCCCCGTGCGGCGGCGCCGCGCCGCATCGGGGCCTCCCCGTCGGGCCTCCCTTTCCTCCCCGCCGGGCATCCCTCTCCCCCCGCCGCCGCCGCCGAGGGCATTGCAGGCTAAGCCTGCGGGCCGCAGCGACGGCGGCGGCAATCTTCCTTGGCCGGCGATCGGATCTGGGTGGCGGCGACCTACTCCGGCCGATTCAAGGGAGGTGGCGCAGGCCGGTGGCGACCAGGGTTGTCGTGCTGGCGGCAACGACGAAGAGATCACGTCGGCGGCTATGGTGTCCGATCTGGATCCCTTTCGGATCTGGATGGTGGTTCCTCGAGCCGTCGTGCACATCCTTTGTTCCGACGCGACAAGCGACCTCTGGACTAGGCACGCGACACGAGGACGTCGAGGGCTCCAGCCCTGGGCGTGGAGGTGGTGGCCATCTTCTTTGCCGGAGGTGGTCGGCTAGATGGTTGTGGATTTTCGCTTGTCGCTTGCTCACACAATTAAGTTGCGTGTTTGCTATTTGTAAGTGGCTTGAAATTCCATTCGACGGCAGTCGATTTTCACGTACAAGAAGAAGAAGAAGGGGAGGACTCAACCTTCAAAAAAAAATGCGGGTAAAAAATAATCAGCCAAGTTAACGTACAGTTGCCACCCATTAAATTGCACGTAAACTTAAAGGCTGGTTTCCTGGGAATGGGAAGAGATCGATGAATGCCAAAGCCTCCTCGTTAACTGAACTTGGTGTGGAAGACGAAACGAAAAGCCTCACCGTGCGTGCATCTACCACTAGCTAGCATGTCGCTCGCTCAGTATATATATATTGGTCCTACTCCTAGCTTCCCCATCACCAATTCACCATCGCTAGTTCGTCCAGTTAGGACTTAGGAGACGTCCATCCACAAGAAGATGGAGAAGGCCGGTAGGAAAGTGACCGTCAAAGTGGAGGAGCCGAACCTGGAGGGAGGAGGATCTACGGCCGTCATCCCGCTCCAGCAGGTTGCGTGTTTACCGGCTGGCCGCTTCGCGCTTGTTCTGCCGGAGATCACCCGTGGCGCCCCTGCGACCATCACCATCAGCATGGGCGACCAACGCAGCGAGGCGAAAGCCGCCGAGGATAAGCGCGAGAAGGCCGTGAAAGCAAAGGTAATGTGCTGACCCTAGCTAGGATTGTGTGGTGCTCTCAATCTGGCAATCTCTCTATCTGAAGCCGTCTCTTGTGTTGTGCTCTCACTCTGTCTCAGGGGCGGGTTCTCAAGATGGGTCCTTGTGGTGGCCCCGGTGGCGACGTGTGAAGATGGACGTGCGCGGCGGCGACCGCATCGTCAAGGTGATCTTGTGGCATGCAGGCGCCGTCGATGCCATCTCGGTTTCGTACGAGCGGGACGGCCGGATTGAGCAGACCGAGCACTGGGGGAAACCAGAGGGTCGACAGCGCTCAGAGGTGATACTCATTAAGACATACTCCATCCATCACATTATTCTTTGACAGATCTTTTCTGAAGGCGATGTCATGCCATTCCAATGAACGAACTATTTTGGAATTGAATCATAAATCGCGCCTAGGAAAATTAGCACCTCATGTATCTGTTATTTTGTTTTTGGCATGTGCAGATCTGTCTAGAGCCGGACGAATACCTCACTGGTATGAAAGGGCATGTGGGCGAGTTTGGTGGCTCTTACCTCGTCGGAGCGCTTACTTTAGTTGGCAATCGGCGCTCCTTCGGACCAAACGGGACACGGAAAGGCGCACCCTTCGAGCTCCCCGCGGCTGGTGGTAGAATCATCGGGTTCCACGGGCGCTCCGGAGGCCTCGTTGACGCACTTGGCATTTACGTCGAAACGGACGGCTAAACTCTTCTATATCCGTGATGATTGATCCTAGCATGTGAACAGATTTAGACGTCCGCACTACTGTTAATTTGGACAACCTATCTTCATTGTGCATGCATGTTTGTTGGCCTTGTGCTTCTTTTGTTGATGATTTCATCGTCAAATTTACTTCTCGCAAAGTGACAATAGGGGTGAATAAGATTGGCAGTCTTCTAGCCGACAACCATCCAACTACAAACCAAACTAAACATAATTACACTCCAAATTTGTAAATTGATTGCAACAAAAAGGAAATACCCATCCAAAATTCCTTGCTCTGTTTGGATGTTGACATTCATGGTCATGGAATTGAATTGGCCTCTATCAAATCTCTGTGACTTTGATATTGACATTGAGCTCGAATTTTGTTGTTTGGATGTGCACAGAATTGACACTTAGAATTTGCATGAGTGGCTCAATTCCGAAGCTTGTTTGGATGGTCATTCTGTAGAATTGCTGGTTTGTCATAGGCTGAATATTGTACTTTGATGTAATGTTTAAAACTAAATTATATGCAATAGCAACACTTACACAAATACAACAATAATTACGCATCAATTACCAACAAACTCTCTCTCTCTCCCTCCCACCCTCTCTCTCTCTGTCTGCACATGGTCTCGTGTGCTCTTCTATGTCCGAAAAACAACAAAACAACAATACTGACCTGCAAAAGGTAAAAAACAATCTCATATTACTAGCACATACGGGTGAGGATTAGGGGATTAGGCTTTTGTGTAGGATTAGGGAGGGGCCAGGGGCTGGTGGCTAGAGGAAGACGTAGCGTAGCCATGGGGGAAGATGCTGCCGTGCCTTCTGCCAAGGGAGGAGGGCGTGCGGTTGTGGGTCAAGCAGACGGCGGCCACAAGAACTAGGGCAGGGCGAGGCGAGCGAGCAGGGAGATGGGAACGCGGGGTGGGTGAGGCGGACGCGCCTAAAGGTAGGCGCATGCGTGGGAGACCGCCGGAGAGAAGAGAGAAGGAAGAAGGCGGAGAAGGATGACATGCGCCGCCGGATGCACCGCGTCGCGCCTGTGTTTCGCTTCCTCTCCCGCTCTCGTGTTCTTTTCCCTCGAGCACGGGCGAACCGGTAAGTGAGCGCTCGACCCCGAATATCAGCCAAAGTCGAGGTCGTGGCCTCCGAATTCGGGAATAGCTACGCGGGCCGAGAGAGTGGGCTAGCCAATATCTCAGGCCAATTCAAAAACTCAATTCCCTGACCATCCAAACAATAACATTCGGGCTGGCCAATGCCAATATCAATTTCTAGGCCTCAATATCAACATCTGAACGGGGTGTTGGTCTCTTCTGCAATATATTCGCAATTTATGCAACACCATTGATACTCCTACTGCTCATGCCAGCAATATAATTGGAGTTTATGCAACACCATAGTGAAACTAGAGTTCTAGCCTTGTAGGAGCTCCGGTCCTCCTTCAAGGAAGCCCTTCAGCTTCTCCTTGATCTCCACACTAGAGCAGTAGCCTTATAGGGGCTCTTGTTCTCTTTTATGGCAGCTCTTCACCACATATAAATACATTTTTTTTGGCGTTTTTAGTTGTCTACCACAAACTCTATTATTAACAGTTGCAGCATTTGGCTTTTCTTCTTCCTGTTTCCTAGTTTAAAAATATTGCACAGCCGCGGAGAAGGAGATCCCATTGTCAGTTACCCTTTAGGCTACCACCACGGTCCATTCAGCCATCTTCCTTGACTCAGTTCACCCATCGCGACACTCATTTCTTTTTCTTTTTCCTTGGCATGCCGAATCTCTCCCTGATGTTTGCTGAACACAACACCGTCCGATTCTGTTTTCATGTGACCAAATGAACTGGTAAATACTATGGTTCGTAAGTTTGAATATGATGTATGTATATAGGTTTTTTCATTTTTATTTGCATATAATATTCCATGATTACCACAGGTCATAGCAAAATACGTCACCAGATGCAGTAAAAAACACCCCCAATTGTGGATCCCAGCAAAAAAAGTCACTGATTCCAGCAATTATTGCACTAGTGCCAGCAAAACAAATCACCGACTGTAGCATGGGTGCCGCGTGGTGCAAAAAAGGGGGCCAAACCCAACACATCCCCTTATCGGGTCCAGCGCCTGCCGTAGCCAGCAGTAGCGCCGGTGCTTGCCACGAACAACGCCGGGACTGGAAGGTTCGAGCACGCTTGGGGCACAACCCATTGCAAAGTAAGCTTTGAACGATGCTCTTGTTCGCCAAGGGAAAAAGATCATCGCAGCGTGGGCATCTGGTGGCACTATGGGGGAAGGTGCGCGACTCCGATGACCTTGCTGTCGATCAAGGACAAGATGTGTGTGGCAACAACGGCATATGCCCCCTCTTGTGGGGGAGGAGGGGTGGAGGCAAAGAGGAGAGAGGGAATGGTGGAAGACGCGTAAGGGGATAAGGCAAAAGGAGACGTGGGTGGTGGGGTGGGCCTTAAATATGCACGTGGCTGTGTGGGAGGTGCCAGTGAACAGTGCAACCACCGCTCTGCAGGACTTAGCCGGTCACCCAACGTAAATTGTTTACTTATGTTTTATTGTTCCGTAGGAATGTATGGACACCTCACTATTTGATGCTTGCTTGCCACTTTTTGTGCACTTGAAGAGCTGTGAGCATGTTATATGCAACCTTGCCACTTTTTGTGCACTTGAAGAGCTGCACCTCCCTTCCATCTCTCATCAATCTTGTAGCCTCATCAACAGGTTGTGAGCATGTTATATGCAACCAGGCAGTCCGTTTCCACTTCAACAGGACGCTCCGTCGAGGCATGCCAAGGAGATACCCTCCACGCAGGCGTACAGCTCGGCCTCCAGGGGTTCTGCGCAGGAGTAGAGCACACGCACGACAAGACGAGAGGATAATCTCTCCATTGTCGTCACGAATAATTAATCATCCCAGCACTAGCGCTGCCCGAACGCTTGCAGAAAGAGCCGTCGACGTTCAGCTTCAGCCATCCCACAGGTGGCGGCGCCCAGTTTTCCGGTGGCTTCGACACGTTCAGCTTTAGCTCGGGATCCTTCTTTTGCTCGGTTACATCGGCTGTCACCAATTTGACTGTTATGCCCAGATCCAGGCACGTTGTTGCATGACTGCGGGCTTCCAATGGTGGCATGGATGCGAGGCCGCAGTGCAACTGCATGGTTGAGGCATGACGGCGGGCAATTTTGGGCAAGGTTTTGGATCCCAAATAGGCAAATTTTCTCGTGGGTGGGCGATATTCCCGGTAACCACGGTTACCCAGAAATACCGAACAAATTTCGGACGAAATTTACAATTAAATTTTGAATTCAAACAATTTTAACTTAGATATAATAATGTCTTGAACTGACTTCATTCAGAAAAGAGGTGGTAGCGCAGTGGAACCACAACTACGTGCTCACTAACATGTGTTTAAGGTCGCCAGTTCGATTCTCTGGGCCATCATTTTTTCACGTTTTTAACTGCCTATTCTGAAAAATAACAAAAAGAACAGAAAAAAGTGAGGAAGGAGGACTCGAACCAGCTACCTCCCGAGGCGCAAAACAGATGGTTACCACTACGCCAGAGTAAGGGTGTTCTCTGAAATGAGAAACAAAATTAATTTATTAGACCTTGAGCGTTCAAATTCAAATTATTCAAAAATTTCGGTATTTTTTGCTCGGGATAGGTATTTCTCGTGGGGCGGCGAGCAACGCGGTAACCGCCCGGTATCCGTTTTTCTCGGGCGGTACCCAAAACCATG
>NC_041385.1:32495712-32507782 GCF_002162155.2 Triticum dicoccoides | reverse complement strand
GGTCGGAAGGCGTAGTGCGATCTAGTGGATGCGCGCTCCTAATCTAGCGGCCACTGTGCTAAGCGCGGGTGCACGTCAGTGGGTGATCTACCTTTCATGCTCCAGCTCTGGCCATGTCGGCCATTGGGCCGACGGGCCTGGACAAAGCTCTCATCGACGAGGTGCTAGTCGGCGGTTGTCTCCTCCGCCATCGGTGTTGGTCCTTGTGGTGATCTCTCTGGCCCGAGGCGACAGACTCACAAGGGACTGCGGTAGCCATTGAATGGTAGTGACGGTTCCTTTCGATGGTGCAGGAAGACGTCTATGTGTGGACATCTGCGAGATGGTGCAGGAGCAGTGCCACGTTGTGAGCACTGGCACTCGTTCCACCCCTCCTTGTTAAAGATAATGCGGTCGTCTGTGTCCGTCTTATAAGCAGAGGTGCTTACGTCCCTGCTCGAAGCCGTAGTTCAGCAAGGCTTTCTTTGTTCTCGTTCCGTACTTTATTAAAAAAATCAAGTTTATAAAAGAATATATCAACATCTACAACCCCAAAATTGCTTCCATAGATTCATTATGAAATATATTTTTCTATTGTATATCTATATATTTGATATTGTAGATTTAGCACATTTCTCTATATATTTTTTTTATCAAACTTTAAAAGGATTGGCTTAGAAAAATCATAGAACTTTGACTATTTTGGAACGGAGGGAGTAATACATAGAAGGTGTTCTAGGAGTGGGGTTTTTTGGAGCTCGGGCCTCCATGGAGGCCGGAATTTTTGTAAAATTCAAAACTGAAACTTTCCAATTTTAAAAAAAATATCAGAAAAAAATTGTACAGGTAAAAAAGGATTTGATGTGTATGTGTGTAAAATTTCAGGACAAAAGAGCTTGAAATGCGAACTGTGCAAAACAACAAACTCATGCACTTTGAGGATGAATGTGCATCTACCGAAAAGCCTCGATTTGTTGTGTGTAGCACTCATTTTAACTTATTCCGTCCTGAAAATTTAGACACTTGTGTATAATTTCTCTAAGTATATGTATATTATCTTAAAAAATGAAACGTGGAAATTTGAATTTTGGTCATTTCAAATTCGGCATCCATGGAGGCCGAGCTCCATTGAGCATTTTCAGAGTTCTAGTGGTCTGTTGGTATAGTAGCAATCGAACTTTGTTTACCTTTCCTCATAGAAGAATTTATGATTGCCCTTTTCCCCTCTCGCCACTCCTTCCCAATGTCCATCCTCCAGCCGCTGCTCCTCCCCAATCCATATCCTCTGTCGTTCAACGCGCTCTCACACCGTCATCGGAAGTGTGTTCTGGCTGAGGTTGTTAGCTTGAAAAGATGAAAGGTTGCATTGAATTTTTTTTTGTATATACTTCTAATTTAATACAACTACCATCTTTTTTTTCTGTTCCGTTGCAACGTGCTAACATTACATATGTATAAAAGAAAAGTTGAATTCATCAAAGTCACTCAAATACCGGGCCCATATCAAGCCCAGCCCAGCCCATTATTCTGCGCCGAGCTTGACCACTGGTGAAACAGCCTCCTTCCTCCCAAACCCTCGCTTCTCAGAGAAAGAGGGGGAAAAGAAAACCTTGCCGCCGTCGCCGGCGCTCTCGCTCCCTCCTCCGCTCCGTTTCTCCCGCTCCCACCGGCCGGCATCGGATCGACGAGCGAGCTGTCTCTCCGAGAGCTCAGCGGCAAGGGAGCAGCGACCTCGTCGTCGACGGCGACCTCGAGGCCGGCCACGGCGTCTAGGTCTTGCAGCGGATAGACCCCGAGGGCACCAGTTACTAGTTCAGGTACGGCCGCACTGCATCCCTCCCGATTCGGAACTTTCCTCCGTCGTAGGAGTCGCATTGCTAATGCCAATGCCCAATTTCGAGCCGGAATAAAGACCTTCTTTTTACTGCTCCTCTGTCAGACTACTCTCATACGCATCCTTAGTTCATCAATGCTCTTATTATTATCCCACTAATCTGGCAAATCAGCTCACTATTTACTGTCCCGAAACAAGAGATGTCCGGAAACAACTCGATTAATTAGCCTGTAGTGTGTAATTTGTGCTTGTGCTGTTGCTTTTCCTTTGCTATCTTGGCCCCAAACAATTACAGTTTCCTTTCTAGCTTATTATGCCTACCACACCAGTGTCACTTCCAAATCCATGACCTTTGTCAGTATGTCTTGTGGTCTTGTGGAACAGGCCGGAGAAAGTAGCGGTGGTCTTGGTTTCTGCCTGTACTGCCAGCAGCAAACAGCAAGCAATTTTAGTTCTGGTACCCTTGAGTTTTGTTGGCGATGGACGGCAGCAACTCCAACAACAGAAGTGGCGAAGCTCCGAGAGAGGGAGACCGCTGGATGGATGTCAGAATATTGAAGGAGACCCTTGACTGCACAGTCTGCTTTGAGCACTTTAGCACTGAGATTTATCAGGTAAATGCACTATGTATATGTACATATTGACATGTTTTGAACATAAGCTTTTTTTTTCATTTCTTATAAAGATCAAGATAAGAGAAGAGCTTTGACGAATTATCATTGTACGTAACATTATAGTTATGGTAGTTGAAATGATGGAATGTGTAGCACTAACCTGTTTTCTTGTCGTGTAGTATATTCTGTTTCCCCCTTCTTATTTATGTTAGAACTTATTCTCATGGGGACCCAATTAATCATTTCGTTTCCACAGTGTTCTGTTGGGCATTTCATATGCTCATCTTGCCGCGACAAGATACTGGACAAGAAGTGCCCCACATGCTCTATCAAAACTTCCTTCAACCGCTGCTTTGGGATGGAACATGTTGTCCAGTCAGTCGCATTTCCTTGCTCCAATGCTAAGTATGGATGCAGAGAGGGTCACGCATACTATCAGAAAGAAAGGCATGAGCAGGTATGCACGTATGCCCCATGCTTCTGCCCAGCGTCCGACTGCAGCTTCACTGGGCAGACACCCGAGCTCCTGGACCATCTGACCATCTATCACATGTCTCCATGTACAGACCTCCCATATCATGGGACGGTGTCTCTCCGCTTAGAACCGGGCATACATGTTCTGGCACCCCGCAACAAGAGCAACAACCATTTTTTCATTTTCAACATGGAGCCAGAGCGTCTTGGATATGCTATCTCAGTCGTCTGCGTCCAACCTAAAGCTACGGAACCCAAGTTCGCATGTAGTATGAGTTATGACTGCTCTGGGACAGGTTATTGTGGAAGTGCAAGTTGCCAAATAAAAAGCTCTACACTCTCTGATGGGCTACCGACGGACTACGACTTAATTCCACCCAAGAGAAAGATTTCTGGTGATCGGAAATTTATCATGCTGAGAATCACCATTCATCAAGCTTCAAGTGTCAGCAAATCCCGTGTTAAAGGAAAGGGCCTGACTTCCACTCCATTGACCCTGTTTGCCCGTCGTTCTGATGATGATGGCGATATAGTCTGCAGATCCTGTATTGAAGGAAAGGGGCCAACTTCCTCTCAAAAGCTACTGTTTCCTGATTATTCTTCTGATGACGATGAGGATGTGCCCTCAAGATTCGAGCGTGCACTCCAACGGGTGTCCCTGCTTGATTAATGGGCCGATTGATGATGTACCTTCAAGGTCCGATCGTGCTCGTGTATGCTAGAGGTTTAGCGTTGGTGTGTGGACACCGTTAATATGCCTGGGTGGGTTTCACCATTCTGGTTCCAGGATATATGTATGTCGGGAACCTGTATGACCCAAGTATCGGAGCTGTTTTGACCTTCCTTATGTGTTTTGTTGTGCGGAACACGTGTCGTGGCATGTGAGGCTGTAATTGATGTACTAGAAAAATATTATGCTATGTCAGTACATTTGTATCGATGAACCACTAACTTGCAGTTATCCTGTTTTATAATCTTGCGCGATAACAGGGATGCCCTCTCTTTCAGTTTCTTTGTGCATTCATGAGTTCCCAATGTTGCATATATCGGCAATACTGAAGAAATGAATTGTCTAACTGAATCATAAGAATATTTTTATTTACTTGTGTGCACAAAGACCAAGCTAGACATAGTGGTAATACTGCCTGCTACTCCCTCTGTTCCCAAATATAAGTCTTTTTAGAGATTTCAACAAGGGACTACATCCGAAGCAAAACGAGTGAATCTACACTCTAAAATATGTCTATATACGTCCGTATGTTGTAGTCCATTTGAAACCTCTAAAAAGACTTATATTTAGGAACGGAGGAGTACTATATGATGGCAAAATTGCAACAGGTTACCATGTCTGCACTTTTAAGAAGTTGGTCATTACATATGTTACGGTTTGAAGTTTGAAACAACTGAAACATGTCCACATAATCCTATAGGGACAGCTAGGCATAGATTAAATTTACTGTATTTCCAAATGTTGTTTATTATTGGATGCCATGCCATACTTTTCGTTGGTGTTTTAGGATTAAGATCTTAAATTTTTTTAACCCGTTTAAATAAGTTTATAGAGGATAGTAATCAGATTGTGAGGTTCTGCTGAAAGTCACAAGCGTTTCAAGTTTGTATGCTGTGGCAATGCTGAAATTTAAAAAGCTCAAATACAGCCTGATTGGGAATTTTGAAACTAATTGTGTTCGCTGAAATTGCAAAAAAGAGATGTGAAATTACGCAATTGTTTTTACCCAAAATCAAGACGGCTAAAGAGAGATGGGAGAGTTGCTGGAATGTGTCCCATGGGTTGACTTAGAAAATGGTAAAAACAAAAAAAGGCTCGCGCGTCACCTTGTTAAGGAGTCACCATTCTCAGGACCTCTATCGAAGCCTTATTAAGGAGTCACTAGTGCTATTTGAAACATGCTGACTGCAGATTTTTTGATTTTTTTTGCAAAAACGATGGCTATGTTTAAACAGTGCTCTAAATGTGGCGCCCTTTTGTAATTAAGTTGAGCAAACTTGTGTTTATCAAAAAAAAGTTGATCAAACTTGTTATCAAGTTGTCTTTATTAAATATCTGGCATCTTTTCTGTTGGTGGATAAAGATCTTAAACCAGTAATCCACTGAATGGTGCAATCGCTTCAAACGTATTCTTCTGTGGGGACCTTATAAAGTTATCATCCAATAGATACACATCAATCTTTCCCAGACGGTTCCTCTCCAAATCCTAGGACAGACGATCTCTTGGCACATAGCGCTACCATGTCTCCTCCACCGATAGGTCGCCACCCCCTTCTCTTTCGTTGGCTAAGCCAATGCGGAGATGGGGGAGGCCTCAATCCACCGAATGGAGCTATAGATTTACCCGATTTGAGACTTCTATATATGTTTTGTTTGTCGCTACGGCCCCTTCAGCCGAGTTCGCGCAGCGCTCAATAAAGTCTTCTCAGGTTGGGCATTGTTGGTGGCGGCGGCAACACATGTCTGCAAATAAGGTTTCCCCGAGTCTCCCATCTCATGTGTCGTCTGATACGATAGCGCCCCTTTCCATTTTGGACTTCCAGTTTCGTCTCTTTCATGCCGGTGTAGCCTCTCTGTGACGGTGGAGGCTTGTGAGAGATAATGGAGATTTGACTCTTAGATATGAGGCTCTTCTAAGGATGACGGTTTCTCCTCCAAGGTATTGGTTTGGTAGGACAGTTGCTTTGATAACTTTCCATCCACGTTCAATGGTGACAGGCTGGGTCCGGGCGAGGGGATAAAGGCGGTCGACCCCATGGACTTGGACGTAACTTTTTCTTTTTATAGGGGGTGTCTGTAGTACTGGTTTAATTTATTAATTTACTAATTATATCTCAAATTGTACTTGATTTGGAATATAGAGACTAATCATGTGTCTCTGAAATTTTGATTTAGAGAGAGAAACCGTCATGGATGGAGAAAGAGAGAGAGTGTCCCAGGCCCATAAATACATCCCATTATAAGGCTCCTACCCGTCTCGCCTGTCGCTGGCTCGCTGCCAGACCCTTGCCGCCGACGCCGACGCCGCCGTCGCCGTCGCCGTCGCCAACTCTTTCGCAACTCCATCGCTTAGGTCGACACGCTCGGGCGGCTGCGTCCAGGTTTCTTGCGAGGCCTAGCCTCCGGCCGCGGCTCGCTTCCACCACGGCAGCAGCAGGTAACCTGCCTCCTGCCCCCCACCCTCCCTCTTCTTTCCTCCCTCAGATCCACTCCCACCCTCCCTCTTCCATCTTCCCTCCCTCTGCCGATCCCTGTTTGTATGGAAAACGTGATGATTATATTGTGAGATTGTATTGTGTAAAGGAGTTTGCATGGAAAGTGTTTGTGAAAATGCTTGTATGGATCTTTGTATTGGATGAATACTTGCTGTAGATTGGATGTTGTGATGAGAATATAATGCTTGCGGCAGATTGGACAGTGCCCAGTGCAGCTTGATAGGTGGTTCTCACAAATGCTTGTAGGGGGGCAAATGTTTACAGATTGTAGTTCGAATTAGTACATATGAGAAAATCTTTTTGTTTAAGCATGTTATCTGTGCTATGCTCCTACGGATTGGATGGTGTTGTGTGCATGTTCAAGTTTACAAATTGTAGTTTTGAATATTTTTTCAGATGAGCAAATGTTTTGGACTAGTCACCTAGTTTCAGATTATTAGTCACAAATTGTGAATATGCAGTACTAGTACCTAGTTACAGCTTTGTTATAGATAATCGCGTGTACCTAGTTATAGAGGCTAAACTTAACTAACAATTAGAGTGCTCAGATATTAAGAATGCCCATATGTGTGAAATTCCAGTCCTCAACCTGTTTGTTGATTAGCCTGTTTGCAAATGTTTAATTGCTTTGTTGGTTTTCTATCGGAATATCTTGTGGAACATGAGCATAGAGCAGTGAGGTTGTGTTGATCAATAGGTCTGGATCTCGGTTGCGGTTCGTGATACTACCAGTGCACACCAAGGAAGATACTGCGGGCGCCTTGGAATTTTGTTGGGCGATGGATGATAGTAGCTCCAGCAAGAGAAAACCTGAAGCGCAGTGAGAGGGCGAGAGCAGTGCCAAGAGGCTCAATGTCACCGTGGGGCTGGAGTCGCTTGACTGCCCCATCTGCTCCGAGCCCCTCAGGCCTCCGATATTCCAGGTAAATGCACTATGTGTTGGCTTGTCTTTCAACGCGAGCTTTTATTTCATTTGCGACAAAGCTCAAGATAAAATTAGAGCTTTTATGGAAGCTATCTTTCTTTGGACGTAGTGCTACTTGGCAAGGACTTGTTTCTTGTGAACGTGGCATAATGGCTTAACTCAAACAGTGAACTACAAATTACTTACCTATCATGTTGTTTTATGTTTCTCGAAATTAAAATATATTTATGTTACAAGTTATCCTCACGGGATCCAATCAATCCTTTCTATTCCACAATGCTCCGTGGGACATTTCATATGCAAGGATTGCTGCGCGGAACGGTTGAACAACAAGTGCCACTTATGCTCTGTAGAAACTTCATTCGAGCGCTGCTTTGGGATGGAACATGTCGTCCAGTCGGTCAAAGTAGGTTGCTCCAATGACAAGTATGGATGTGTGGAGAAGGTTGTTGGATAATGAGCAACTGTCTTTCCTGAGGGCCAAAGGCCATTACATATACATGTGTGTCAAAGTGCAGAAAACCCCTTATACAACGGGGATATACCGAAAAGGGACTATACACATCTAACACGCCCCTCAAACTCATGGTGGATCAACAACACTGAGTTTGGAGAGGAAAAAGGTATGCTGCGCATGAGTCTGTTCCTTCGTGAAGAAGTCAGCCAACTTGTAACTCAGACGACACATAGTGAAGAGTGAGAGTCTGATCCTGCACAGCAGCACGTACAAAATGGGCATCCGCACCTATGTGCTTGGTGAGCTCATGCTTCACCGGGTCACGCGCAATACTGATAGCACCAGTACTGTCTGACAGTAAGGGAGTCGAGGTAGTAGCCGTCACACCAAAATCCTCAAGTAACCATCGCAACCAGATCACCTCAGCCGTCAACATAGCCATGGCTCGTAACTCAGCCTCTGTACTCGAGCGAGAAACTGCAGTCTGTTTCTTGGTCTTCCAGGCAATCAGAGAGCCACCAAGAAAGACACAGTAAGCAGACAGCGAGCGTCGATCAGAGGGATCACTAGCCCAGGTAGCATCAGAGTAAGCCTGGAGCTCAAGAGAACTGGAGCGAGGAAAGAAAAGGCGCTGAGAGATCGTGCCACGAAGATATCGTAGAACACAGAGGAGGTGACTATAGTGGACAAAGGTGGGGGCTGAAACAAACTGACTCAGGATGTGAACTGGATAGGAGATGTCAGGACGCGTAACAGCAAGATAGACAAGGCTACCGACGAGGTGACGATAGCGAGTGGGATTAGGAAGAGGGTCACCATCAGAGGCACGAAACTGAACGTTGAGCTCCATAGGAGTCACAACAGTGCGGTCATCACTGAGAGCAGCTCGAGCAAGAGGATCTTGAATGTATTTCTCTTGAGAGATGTAGAAGCCATCAGACGTGGAGGAGATCTCAATCCCAAGAAAATAGCAAAGAGGACCAAGATCAGTCATAAGGAACTGCTCGTGAAGGCGGGCCTTAACAAAGGCAATGTAGTCAGAGTCGTCACCTGTGATGATCATGTCATCAACATAAAGAAGGAGAAGAGTCTGACCACGAGGGGACGTGTGAACAAACAACGCGGGATCATGATCACTGGGCAAGAAACCAGCTGCAGTCACCACAGAGGCGAAGCGCTCAAACCAAGCACGAGGGGCTTGTTTAAGACCATAGAGGGAGCGGCGAAGCCGACAGACCATGCCGTCAGGAGCATAGTACCCCGGCGGGGGCTGCATGTAAACCTCCTCACGCAGCTCGCCAATGGGAAAGGCGTTCTGGACATCAAGTTGAGAGATAGACCACTGACGAACAGAAGCCACGACAAGAAGAGTGCGAACAGTGGTCATGTGAGCAACAGGAGCGAATGTCTCGTCATAGTCGCGTCCCTGCTCCTGCTGAAAACCACGGGCCACAAGACGAGCTTTGTAGCGCTCAAGAGAACCATCGGAGCGGGTCTTAATCTTGTAGACCCACTTGCAGGTGATGGGACGAACACCAGAAGGGAGGGAAACCAGATCCCATGTGCCAGAGCGCTCAAGAGCAGCAAGCTCTTCGGCCATCGCAAGCTGCCATTCAGGCTGAGTCATGGCAGTCCGATAGGAGGTAGGCTCAGCAAGAACAGAGAGACCATACCGATCAGGAGAGTAGCGATCAGGCGGAGGTCGAGGCTGGGCACGAAGGTTGTGAACCGGGGTAGGCGTGAACAGAGGCTCACCAGAGGTGGAAGGCGCGTCAGACATGTCAGGAGAAGCATCCTCAGTACGAGGGCGGCGAGTATAGTGGAGAGGAAACGGTGATAGAGGACGACAGACTGGAGAGGATGGGGGAGAGGTGGAGGAGGAGGATGGAGAAGACGGGGTTGGTGGTGAAGAAGAAGGCAGGAGAGGTGCCGGAGGAAGAGGTGACACATGAGGCACATAGCAGGGTGTATCAGGAAGGAGAAGGAAAGAAAGGTCGTCCACAGAGAAGCTCGAGGAAGAAGAACGTGGGTAGTAAGAGCGAGACTCATCAAAAGTCACATCACGCGAGATGCGCAAGCGACAACCCACTGGATCCCAACACCGATAGCCCATGTGCTCATCACTGTAGCCAAGGAAAACACACTCGACCGACTGAGCAGTCAGTTTGGTGCGTTCGCGGGGGGCAAGAAGAACATAGCAGACGCATCCAAACATACGAAGAGCTGAGTAGTCAGGAGAGCGACCGGTGAGACACTCCATAGGAATGCCACCCTGCAGAGCAGTCGATGGCTGAATGTTGACGAGATAGGTGGATGCGAAAACAGCCTCAGCCCAAAAATGGGGTGGAAGGGAAGCAGCAATCATCAGCGCACGAGTCGTCTCAAGCAAATGACGATGCTTTCGCTCGGCAACACCATTCTGAGCATGAGCATCCGGACAGGAGAACTGGGCAAGAGTACCCTGTTCCGCGAGAAAACCACGCAACAGCTGAGAGATATACTCTCCAGCGGAGTCAGCACGAAAAGTACGAATGGGCGTGGCAAACTGGGTGTGAACCATGGCAGCAAAACGTTTGTATATAGGGAGAACCTCGCTATGAGATTTTATAAAGTAGAGCCAAGTGTAGCGAGAGAAATCATCAATAAACAAAACATAGTAGCGATGACCACCTTTCGAATCAAAGGGAGCAGGACCCCAGACATCAGAATGAACTAAGTCAAAAGGACGCTGAGATACAGACTCACTAGTAGGATAAGGTAACTGAGTCTGTTTGCCAAGTCTGCAACCATTACAATGTAAGGAGACATCTCTAGATACAGACCCTAAGAGGCCCTGACGAACTAAGGAAGACAAGCGAGAGCCACAGATGTGACCAAGGCGATGATGCCACTGCTGGAAGGACGCAGACGAAGAGGCGGCAAGAGCATGAGAGCTGGCATTAGTGGTGGCAGCGGAAGGAACACAAAGCCAGTCAACCTCCCAAAGGCCCTCTTACTCACGGCGCCGGGGCCAGCACCAACCAAAACCTTGGTGCGACGATCCTGAATGGAGCAAGAGTCGGTATCAAGAATTACACGACAACCAGAATCAGTAAGTTGGGCAGCGGAAAAAAGATTCATGGTAAGGCGAGGAACATGTGAAACACTCGGAACAGAAAAAGATGGAGTGGAAAGAATACCACGACTAGCAACGGGAAGAGATGTGCCATCGGTAGTAAGAACATTGACAGGCGAATCAAGAGGTCGGAGAGAAGACAACACGGAAGAATCAGAAGACATATGAAAAGAGGCTCCAGAATCTAAAACCCACGAAGATGTACCTGACTGTGTAGATGCATGTGATGGTGAGGAGGCGGATGCGGTCACAGCAGCAGCAGAGCCAGTCGATGAGGAGCCTGAGGAAGCAAGGAGACGCTTGAGGCGAACAATGTCCTGGTCAGTGAGTAACGGAGTCGAGGAAGACACAGGAGGACCGCTGGAGGAGGAGCGCCTCTGGTCTCGCTTCTTTTGGCGACAATCAGACTCTGGGTGACCTTGCCGGGAGCAGTAACCACAGACGGTGTCACGGTGCGACGTGCCCTTCTCAGCATAAGAAGGACGGCTCACCCCCCTGGAGGAGTAGGCAGGAGCGGCGGAGCAGTGAGGCGAGCAGACGACACAGGAGCCCGGGCAGCCAATACTGACGGAACCAGAAGCAACCCAGCAGAGCGAAGGCGTGTCTCCTCAGCACGGAGCTCGGCAAGCACCTCCGAGATAGGGACACGACCACGAGCAAGCAAGTGAGCACGCCTGGGCTCAAACTCAGAGCGGAGACGAGATAAGAACTCGTGAACCCGCTGAAACTCCAAATCGGACCGTGTAGTCTGACAGCAACGGCAAGTTCCACAAACGACTGTCTGAAGAGAGTCGAGCTGACGCCAGATGGCAGAGCACTGGGAATAGAACTCATCAACAGAGGAATCACCTTGCTGAAGAGCATGCTCCTGACGCACCACAGAGAGGTATAAAGCATCGCCAGAGGGCTGATAGCGCTGACAAAGATAGGACCACATCGCTGCAACAGTGCCAAGGGCCATGAACTCCGAAGCAAACTGAGGGAGGACACTGGCAGTGAGAACCGCAGCAGCTCGAGCATCATCATTGCACCATTGAGTGTAAGCAGACAGATCATCCCGGTAGATTGAAAGGGTATCAGAATAAGCGGATACCTGCTGATCATAGGCATCAACTGCAGCATCATCAAGGGCCTTGGCTGCATCCCGATCATCCTGAGAAGCATCCGGAGCAAGTACCGGTGGTACCGGTGGAACAGGAGCCACCGAAGCAACAGGGCAGGACGGACAGGGTACCTCGCCAGAGAGAACACCCCACAGGAGGAGCCCGCGCATATGGATACGCATGAATCCCACAAACTCAGCATAATTTGTGCCATCGAAGATTACCGAGCACCGAGGAACAGCCACATAGCCAGACGAAGACATGCTGATTCTCTCTCTTCTTTCTTCTTTTTTTTTTGGAACTCAGGAGGCCCGAACGGAATCTGGACGGGGGAGGCCCGAACC
>NC_041385.1:32449530-32495316 GCF_002162155.2 Triticum dicoccoides | reverse complement strand
CAAACCTCGTGAGGCAGAGTACAGCGGGTCCGAGATGCGTGGCCCGTCCGCGGGCAGGCGAGGGAAGCCGGACCAGCGGCTCGAATCAGCCAGCGGCCGCTCGCGCTCGCGCCCTGCGCGTAGGGAAGCAGCTGCTTCCGTAGCGGGAGCAGCAGCAGGCGCCCCGGGCGAAGCCGCCAAGCGGAGCAGAGAAGAGGCAAGGGGCGGCCCGGTAGGGCAGCGGAGCCAGCGAGGAGGACCGGGGCGCCCGGATCCGCGGCGAGGAGAGCCGGGACGGACGGATCCGCGGCGAGAAGAGCCGAATCTGGCAGTGGGTGGAGCGGGAGGAGAGCTAGCACGGAGTTGCAGCGTGCGGGAGTGAGGGGAACCTAACATCTGATACCATGTTGGATGATGAGCAACAGTCTTTCGTGAGGCCAAAGGCCATTACATATACATGTGTGTCAAAGTGCAGAAAACCCCTTATACAACGGGGATATACCGAAAAGGGACTATACACATCTAACAAAGGTCACCTACTACAAGAAAGAAGAACACAAGAAGGCATGCCCGTATGCTCCATGTTTCTGCCCAGAGTCGGGTTGTGGCTTCGCTGGACCAACAAAGGTGCTCCTGGACCATTTCACCACCCAGCACAAGTGTCTGTCGACAACCCTCCCAGACTCTGGCATGCTGTCTCTCTGCTTACAGCCGGGCTTACATGTTGTGAAGTGCACCGGGAACAACTACTTTTTCTTGCTCAGCATGGCATCAGAGCCTTACGGACATGCCATCTCAGTCGTCTGCGTCCAACCAAACATGACAGAATCCAAGTTCACATGTAATATGAGTTATGACTGCATAACGACCGGCTGTTGTGGAAGTGCAAGCTGCCACATAAGAAGCTCTTCACTCTCTGATGGGCTTCCGACAGTGCATGACTTAATACTTCCCAAGGGAAAGGTTTCTGATGATGCACACGGTATCATGCTTAGAGCCAGCATTCATCATCAATCTTTAAGCCTCGGCAGATCTTGTTTTCAAGGAAATGGCCCGACTCCTGCTCTTAACCAAACACCCGATACTTACCATGATGGTGATCGTGCTGAGGAGGATAATATACCTTTAAGTCTCAGCAGATCCCGTCTTCGAGGAAAGACCCCGACTCCTGCTGTTCAACGAAGGCTCATTACTTATGATGATGATGATGAGGATGAGGATGAGGATGAATGGTTCGCGAGGATGATGATGCGCAGCATGAGGAGGGTATCTGATTATAGACCTCTAAGTCTCAGCAGACCTCAAAGTATCTGTCTTGATACTGTTGATGAGGAGGATGAAATACCTTGATCTCTCAGAAGATCCCACCCTGCTGTTGAACGAAGTCCTGATACTTATGATGATGATGCGCAGCAGGAGGAGGATGAGTATGCTGATAGACCTGTAAGTCTCGGCAGACCTCGAATTGTTCGACGAAGGATCTATTCAGATACGGATGAGGAGGATAATATATGTACCTCTAAGTGCCGGCCGTGCTCGTGTACGCTAAAGGATTAGCGTGGACTTGCTGGTTGCTGTTACTCTGCCTGACTTTTGCAGTTCTGGTTCGAGGATATATATGTCAAGTCTTCATCTTTATTTATGGTCTCAAGTATCGCCGTTGTTAAGCATTGCTGTAGCTCCTTGAACACATTAGTGTGCAGCGTGTGGCTCTAGAGTCTGAATGCATGGATGCGATTGCAGCTTTGGGCTCAATGATGATGCCAGCTGATGCAATTTATGAGGAAATCAAGCTCCCTGTGATGCTTCTTCCAAGGGCAACCTTTCGGATGATGTTATTTGATTAGTAAATTTAACTCTACAACTATGAAGCTTATGAACAATAAGGTAAATTCATCTGAGTGAACTCTGCAACGATTTATTGCCCGATATAGTAAAAAGTTAATTAGACTATAAGGCTATGCAATCTACAGAAAAACATCTGTGCAGTACCTCCAAACTTGAGGGCCTCTTTGATTCGCAGGATTCTAAAAATGCAACACCTCCAAACTTGAGGGCCTCTTTAATTCGTAGGATTCCAAAACACGCGGGAATAGTAAACATAGAATTGGAATGTCATGCTCATCTCAATCCCACACGGTTTTGGGTTGTTTGATTGCATTTTATTGAAAATACTAAGGATTTTTCGAAGAGATTCGAATGGATGCTAGAAATCCTATGGTAAGTAGTAACAAAAACCCGTATGAATCAAACAACCAACATAGAGAAAATTGCAAAGGATTCTAATCCTTCAAAATTTCTATGACATGGTTGAGGAATAATTAAGTTCATGGACGGACTCATGTATTCGATGGCACGGCACATGGTTCGTCGTCGCGGCAGGATCTTCACCGCCGGAAAAAAGATCCAAGGCGAAGCTCAAGATGGGCTTGCCGATCGTCATTGTCGAGGAGCCGCCGATGCTCAAGACCGCCGCGTTGGTGCCGGCACACCGGCAGAACACCGGTCGTGTCAAGCCCGGCGACGTCAGGAGGTAGTGCTCGGACCTATATATACTCTGCAAAGCACTCAAATGTGCATGCCGTCGCTCTGACACCTGACGTCCCCGACGTTGCGCAGGGTAATGGCGCGGAAGCCAAAGGACGTCTGGATTGTGAGGCTCGCCGTCAGCACATACACCTGCTGGACGGAAAGCACTTCAAGCCCTTGGAGGTCGCCGAGGACGATCGGCCCCAGGATGAATGAGCTTTTTCTCTTTTTTTGAGGGGCAAGATGAATGAGCCTTTTCTCTTTTTACCAAGCCTCCAACCAAACTAGCCATAAATTTCTTATGGGATTTATGAAGAATGTAACATCTCTTCCGAGCCGACTTGGGAAAGGCTTCCTCCCCTCAATCTTCGCCGGCGAGCCTGTGGATTTCTCCCCTCCGCCTGTCGTTTGGCGGACGGTGGTGGGGAGGAGAATCCTGGTGTCTCGACGCTAGTAGATAGGCAGGGTTCTAGTCCTCGCAGATGCGACGTTTGGACGGATGGCGGCGCTCCTCCTCAAGTTCGTCTGCTGGGATGGATTAGACATATCTCTGGCGTAGATTCCTGCCAGCTCCTTGGGGCGGCGAGGTTAGGATTTCTCGTCGTGCGTACGCAACGGCGATATTTGGTGTCAGTTTCTTCAGATCGATTCAAGGATTCAACGGCGACTACTGTGGCTCAAGGCACTGGTCCACATGCATGAAAACTTCCTGGCTGTCATCGACAAGGTCAGGCCGGCTCCGATATGGGAGCGGTGACAGCGGTGCGTCGGCGGCTCGTTCTGGCAGCGGCAATGGTCATTCGGTAGTCCATGGACCACAATGTAATTTTTATTATGTTTGAGGTGATTTGTGCTTCCGATAAATCTTTATAATAAATCTGATCATTTTGGCAAGAAAAAAAAGTTATAACACATTATAATGACAACATTTTTAACAAGTTGGTCACTATATACTGTGACTGCTTCAAAAATTGTGAACCACTAACTTTCAGTTATCGTGTTTTATAATCTTGCACGATAACATTAATGTCTTATCTTTCAGTTATGTGTGCACACATGAGATTCCAAGGTTGCAGATGTTGATAAGATGAATTGTTTTCCTAAATCATAACTTGTAACGTGTACGCGTAATAATGAAATATATATATATATATATATATATATATATATATATATATATATATATATATAACTATATGATGCCAAATCTATACCTACCATTGTTTTAAATAGCTCCTGTTTTTTTTCTATTCAAGGCGGTACTAAATTTGTGTCCGTCTGCTAGAAATGAAAAAACAATTTGTCTAGAATTTTATACTTGACCCGCACACGTTGTGGCTTAGCGAAGCCAGCCCACTTATTTTTCCTGCCCATGCAGCACAGAAAACACTATTTGCCACTAGGAACTTCTCATAGGGCGCCTGAGACTGGACCGACCTGTTTATGTTTTTTCTGGGTTTTGTTTCTATTTTCTTTTTACGTTCCCCTCCCTTTTTCTTTCATGTTTCTTTTTTTCCCTACCAACTTTATTTTACTTTTTCCTCTATTCGTAAATTAAAGATTTCTAAAAAAAATTCCGATTAAAAATTTTCCTCAAACTTTCAAAAAAATCCGAATTCCAATATTTTGTTACCGTTTTAAAAGATGTTCAGAACTTTAATTTATTATTATTCTACCAAAATTTGATTAAACAAAAAAAATGTTCCCATTTTTCCAAACGTGTTTCTGGATTCAAAACTGTTTGAGATATTTTCAGAAAGTTGAGTTTAGAAAAATTTTCAAAAAATATTATTATTTTAGTGAAATGTTCACAAATTCTAAATATTGTTCACATTTAAAAACACATTTTCTAAATTTGTTTTGAATGTCCAAAACATGTTCCTATTTTCCTAAATTGTCCATGCATTCAAAAAATGTTCGTGTTTTTATAAAAGGTCCATGTTATCAAAAAAATTGTTAATTTTAAACAATATTTCAGTTTCAAACTTTGTTCGTGTTTTTCCAAAAATGTACGGGATTTTCAAAAAAACTGTTAGGGATTTAACAATTTTTCTCCTTTCCAATAATCGGCAATTCCTTCTTTCCTTTTTTGAAAATTTCAAAAAAATAAGAAAAAAGTTTTTGGATCTGACGCTGTGCAGCAAAGACAGCGGACGTATATTTCTGCCCACGCAGTTTGGAAAACCATATTTGCAAAATACAACAAAAAAATCTGATCCGGCGCAACAAATTCAAAATACAAAAATGTCCCCTTTAAAAAAATGATTGTGTGTTCCAAAATTGTTTTTGGTTTGCAGTAAAATTTTGAAGATTAAACTATTCACAAAATATTAAACTTTTAGTGAAATGTTCACAAATTCATAACAATGTTCTCTTTCTAATAAAACGTATTTTCTAAAATTGTTCTGAATGTTGAAAACATGTACAATTTTTTTAAAATCACAAATGTTAATAATGTTCGTGTTTTTCTAAAATTTTCATGTTTTTAAAAAATTCTTGTGAATTTCAGAAAATATTCCCGTTTCAAATTTTATTCTGGTTTTTCCAAAAAAGTTCGGCATTTTCAAAAAATTGTTCATGTTTCCAAGAATATTTAGAAATTCATTCTTAGTTTTTTTTGAAAAGTTCAAAAATAAAGAAATGTTACGATTATGATGCTGCAGTATATTCATAAGTATTCACACTGGCCATTGGTCAATAGTGTTGAGTATCGTGATTATTAGGAAAGATAGGATAGCATAGGATATTATTCTACTTTGTCTTGTACTCCAATATGATCATGTACTCCTATGCCCATAAGACTTAAGCAATACAACAAACTATTCCACCAGTCCCTCTCTATCTCTTCTAACATGGTATCAGCCTAACCGATCCAAACCCTAGCCGCCGCTTCCGCACCTGCGCGCCGGGGGCCGCGCCGTCCGTACCTAGGTTCGTCCGCCGCTCGTGTTGACCGGCTGCCCTAGATAGTCTTTCTCCTGAGCCCTTGCTCCGGGTTTTTTTTGCTCTCGCCGGTCGTTTTGATCGTCGTTTTTTTGGGTTTTTCGATATATGGTTGATCGGTTTGCGTCGCCTGCCGCCGCTGTCGACCCCGTGCGCCTCTACTTCAACACTGGCGAGACCGGGCGGCCTCTTACCCGACTCGGCGGCCTCGTGCGATAGGCGGCCCCTAACAGCCATCGTCTGCGCGGTTGTCTGCCCGTCGCCCGACCCGGCGGCCTCACGCGACAGGCGGCTCCTCACGTCCGTTGTGTGTGCGTCGACCCGCTCGTCGATCTACGCTGGCCGTCACCGTCCTGTCCCCGATTTCAGCACACCCCTTCACCGGTCGAGCAACGGGCTGCCACTGCGTCGTCCCGTTGGGCCGCAACACCGTCGTCCTATGGTTCTCCCCGTGGCTGCATCGATCCACGCCGCCGCTGCGTCGCCCCTTCAGGCCGTAGCGCCGCGACACATGGTCCCCGCCGCCGCCCTGAGGCTGTCCCCGTGGTTGCACCACCTCGCACGCTTCTGCTGCGTCGCCCCTTCGGGCAGTAGTGCCGCGGCCCGCGGTCAACCGCTGCACCGAGGTCGTCCGCTCCAGGCCTTCCACGAGACTGCACTGACCCTCGCGCTACCGTTGCGTCGCCCCGTCGAGCCGTAGCGAGCGTGGCATGCAATCCCTGCAACCGCCGTGAGGTCTTCCCCGCCGTCGCCCCGACCTGCCCGCCGTTGTTGCGTCGCCCCTTCGGCCCGTAACGTTGCGGCCCCCGGTTCACCGCCGTCCACGCGCGTTTACTTCCATGTGATATGCGTTGCGCCGCCTCCATTGGCACGGGAACGCACCGTCCGCGCCGGTCTTCGTCACGCTGTCGGATTCATTATCGCCTACTTCAAGCACCGCCGCCGCGCTCCTTCTCTAGCCGTCACCGCTTCCTTAGACCGCTGCACCCGCTGCTCTTCTTCCACGGCTCCACGGCCACTACCTCGACACCGGCGACCCCCGACTCGACACCGACCACGGTGTTCTTCGCACGGCTACTTCGACTACGGCTACACCACCTACGCTTTCGGCTACATCGACAAACGCCACAAAGGGCTACCGCTTTGCTTGAGCAACCTCGTGGGTTTCCACTCCAACCACGACTCTGCGATGCATCGACTGTTACCACTGTGTGTGAGGGTGTGGCGACCCCCGACTCGACACCGACCACGGCGTTCTTCGCACGGCTATCTCGACTACGGCTACACCACCTACGCTTTCGGCTACATCGACAAACGCCACAAAGGGCTGCCGCTTTGCTTGAGCAACCTCGTCGGTTTCCACTCCAACCACGACTCTGTGATGCATCGACTGTTACGGCTGTGTGGGGGTGTCTGTTGGCTTACCTTCGGATTATTCTCCAGTCTCACCGTCTGTGTCGCTACCGTTGTGACTGCGGGGGGATGTTGAGTATCGTGATTATTAGGAAAATTAGGATAGCGTATGATATTATTCTACCTTGTCTTGTACTCAAAGATGATCATGTACTCCTATATATATGTCCATGAGGCTCAAGCAATACAACAAACTATTCCACCAATCCTTCTCTATCTCTCCTAACAAGTAGGACGCGTTTGTTCAAGTGGCTAACAACCCGTGGTCAAGTCTTTGAGGTCATGAGTTCGAGCCTTCAACTCGTCTCAACTTGCGCGGGCCAACATACATGCAAATTAATTTCTTTAGTAGCCCAACGCAGCCAGTAGCAATGCATGCATTCATCTTTGCTTTGCTTTGTTACGTAAAAATTCTTGGTCCTCCTACTAAATACACATATAGGTTTTGTCCCATTCGCACGTAGTTTCTTTTTTTGTTGTACCCCGAGTGGGCCAAACTAGGCCTACCGCGCATTTTTTTTGTCAGACGGATGAGCAGAAAAAAAATTAGGCCACGAGAGGATTGAACTATGAACCTTCCTTATTATGCCAATGGACAAAACCAACTCAAGTAGTGAGGGAGTCCTGGACTAGGGGGTGTCCGGATAGCCGAACTATCATCTTTGGCCGGACTCCTGGACTATGAAGATACAAGATTGAGGACTCCGTCCCGTGTCCGGATAGGACTTTCCTTGGCGTGGAAGGCAAGCTTGGCGATACGGATATGTAGATTTCCTACCATTGTAACCGACTCTGTGTAACCCTAACCCTATTCGGTGTCTATATAAACCGAAGGGTTTTAGTCCGTAGGACGAACAACTATCATACCATAGGCTAGCTTCTAGGGTTTAGCCTCTCTGATCTCGTGGTAGATCTACTCTTGTACTACCCATATCATCAATATTAATCAAGCAGGAGTAGGGTATTACCTCCATCGAGAGGGCCCGAACCTGGGTAAAAACATCGTGGCCCTTGTCTCCTGTTACCATCCGCCTAGACGCATAGTTCGGGACCCCCTACCCGAGATCCGCCGGTTTTGACACCGACATTGGTGCTTTCATTGAGACTTCCTCTGTGTCGTCACCTATAGGCCCGATGGCTCCTTCAATCATCAGCAACAACGCAGTTCAGGGTGAGATTTTTCTCCCCGGACAGATCTTCGTATTTGGCGGCCTTGCACTGTGGGCCAATTCGCTAGGCCATCTGGAGTAGATTGAAAGCTACGCCCCTGGCCATCAGGTCAGATTTGGAAGCTTGAACTATACGGCCGATGTCCGCGGAGACTTGATCTTCGACGGATTCGAGCCACGGCCGAGCGTGCCGCACTGTCTCGATGGGTACGATCTAGCTCTGCCGCCGAACAGTGCCTTGGAGGCCACACCAGTGCCCGCTCCGACCCTTAATCTGGAGCCGGTTTCGCCGATCGAGGACGGTTGGTTGGACACCGCCTCGGGGGCTGAAATCTCTACGGCGATTGAGCCGAACACCATCCCTGTCCTTTGCGAAGCTCGTGACTCCCAGGTGCCGGACTCCTTTCCGGACTCCGAACCTCCCGCGCCCCTGCCAGTCGAATCCGACTGGGCGCCGGTTATGGAGTTCACCGCCGCGGACGTCTTTCAGCACTCGCCCTTTGGCGATATCCTGAACTCGTTAAAGTCTCTCTCTTTGTCAGGGGAGCCCTGGCCGAACTATGGTCAGGAAGGTTGGGATTCGGAGACGAAGAAATTCAATGCCCACCCACCACCCACTTTGTAGCCACTGTCGATGATTTAACCGACATGCTCGACTTCGACTCCGAAGACATCGACGGTATAGACGACGGTGCCCGAGACGATCAAGAGCCAGCGCCCACGGGGCACTGGAAGCCCACCTCGTCATATGACATATACATGATGGACATCCCAAAAGAAGGGAATGGTGATGGATCCTGCGTGATTGAGCATCACTGAAGAGATTGATCCTGCGTGGATCCGACGCTTGTTACCTTTGAAGACTGTGCTTCTTCCAGACGGTTAGGCGTCATGGTCTAGAGCATCCAAGAGGAATTGTGGATCGCCGAGTGACCAAGTCTGTGAAGGTTTGGAAGTCGCCTGAAGACTTACCACGAGTGATTGGACGAGGTCTGTGTGACCTTAGTTCAAGGAGAATACGGTGAGGACTTGGTGTCCTGAGCTGCGTGCTCAGAGACTGGGTGTCCGGGACTGTGTGTCCTCAAGTTTAAATACTCAGCCGCTCCAACCAGACGTACAACTGAGACAGCAGTTGGAACTGGTCTACCAAATCATTGTCTTCACCAACCTAACTGGTTCCATTTCCTCAACCCATTCATTTCCTCATTACTGTGTTGAGTGTTGTTCATATCTGTGCTTGAAGACTTTGACTGAAGACTGTCTCAATTTCCTCAGTTCAATTTCTTCAGTCTGTTTGTCTTCATCTTGTGTTATCCTGTGTTTACGCTTTCTGTACTCTGTGCTTGTCTTCATTTCATCATGATGACCATGCCCGTATTTTGTTATGCTTACTTCTGAGTACTTATTCCGCTGCAATTAGCTCTTCGCTAAGAAATTTCCTCACCGGCAAATTCCTCAGTGAAGAATTCATAAAAATCGCCTATTCACCCCCCCTCTAGTCGATATAACGCACTTTCAATTGGTATCAGAGCAAGGTACTCCCTTGTTCTGTGTGATTTTGGTTTAACCACCTGGAGTTTTAGTTATGTCGACCGCAGGTATGATCAAGGTCTCGGCTGGGTGTCCTACCTTTGATGGTACGGACTACCCCTACTGGAAGAACAAGATGCGAATGCATCTTGAAGCAATTGACAACGATCTCTGGTATGTTGTGGAAAATGCTGTTCCCTCTGTCTCACCCTCACTGAACGCTACCGATGTGAAGAGATTCAAGCAACTCGATTCTCAACCGAAGAATATCATATGTGGCCATCTGAGTAAAGGACAGTATGGAAGAGTGAGTGCTTTGGAAACTGCTAAGCTTATCTGGGATAGGCTGTCCAAAGTAAATGAAGGAGTCTCAACTCAGCGTGACTCTCGAGTTGATGTTCTTCGGAATCTCTTCAACCGCTTCAAAAGACTCGACAATGAAAATGTCCAACAAACCTTCGATCGCCTCACTGACATCTCAAATGAGCTTCAAGCCCTTGGTGCCACTGACATCACCGACCATGAGGTGGTGAAGAAATTGTTGAGATCGCTTGATTCCTCATTTGATACTCTGGCACTGATGATACAAGAACGTGCTGACTACAAGTCTCTTGATCCCGCCGATATCCTCGAAAGGCTAAATACTCACGAGTTCCAGCTTGCTGAAAAGAGAGATCTCTATGGTTCGAGCTATGGCAAACCACGTGCCCTGAAGGCCAAGGCTATGTCTGAATCTGAATGTGAGGATTCTGGTAGTAGCCTTGGTGACCCTGAAGAATTGAGCCAGGAGCTGGCACTGCTCGTGAAGAAATTCCAGAAGTTCTCAAGACGTGGTCGCTTTGGAAAATCCTCAAGAAGCAGTGATTCCTCATCCAGTGACTATAAGAGAAGGCTGTGCCATAAATGCAAAAAACCTGGTCACTATATTCAAGATTGTCCTCAGTGGGAAAAGGAATTGAAGAAGAAGAAATAGAAGGATTACAGATCTGATGATGCCAAGAAGACGAAGAAATCGTCAAAATCTTCATCATCAAAATCCTCGAAGTCTTCATCTCACAAGAAGAGCAGCTCCAAGAAGGCTCGGGCATTCATTGGCAAGGAAATGGACTCTGAAGCTGAATCTGAGGAACATGAGGAAGAGGAGGCATCCGAGGAGTCCGAATCTGGTGTGTCGAGTCTGGCTTTCGCTACTGCATTCGTCAGCAAGTCAATCTTCAACACTGAAGAAACTGACCTCACCAATAAGCCTGACAAAGATAATGATGACTACGCTCCCACCTATTGCTTCATGGCAAAAGGTGCAAAGGTACTCAAATACACCTCCTCTGAATCTAGTGAGGATGAATCTGATGAGGATCTCAAGCCCAGCTACTCTAAACTTGCTAAGATTGCTGTAAAACATCAAAGGGCTTTTGAAAAGGTTCAAAACATGCTAGACAAAAGTGATGATATGTTGGGTGAAGAAATGGATCGCACTAAAGCCCTGACTGAAAATCTTTAGAGACTTCAGTCTAGGTTTGATAACCTTCAAAGTCATCATAACACTCTCTTGTCTGATCATGAGAAACTTTCATATGAATTTCTTCAAAGAAAGCAAGATCTTGAGAAGCTAAGAGTGAGTTATGAAGATCTTCAGAAGGAGCGCGATTCATTACTTGCTCAACAAATCAGCGCTTCTCAGGAAGAATTTGTTCCTGCATGCTTAAAATGCATTGAACGTGAATCTGCTAATTCTTCACCTGAATGTTCAAATGCTTCAATTGTTCCAAATTCTTCACCTACTCCTGCTATCACTAATTCCTCATCTGAGGACATTACTAGTATCACTGACGATGCAGGGCTGAAGGAATTGTACATGACAGGCATGTACAAAAGCCTTAAGGGGCATCAGACTCTTTGTGATGTGCTTAAAAAGCAGATCCTCAACAGAAACCCTAGGAAAGAGGGTATTGCCTTTGAGAGGAAACTCAATGCTGATGGAACATATTGGAAGCCTGAGCAGTACCCCAAAACCTCATGGGTTGCTGCAAAGGGACCTCGAGTTGATCCATCTAACTTATCTGGCTTTACATGTGAATCTCCTCATTCTTCTGATGAGTCATTTGACTCCAACTATAAACTGTTCAAAAATCAGAATGGTGAAGTATTTGCTAGATATGTTGGCACTAACTGCAGGAATGGTTCTCCTATGAAGAAAATCTGGGTTCCCAAGAAGTGCCTTGAAATTCTTCAGGTGAATGTCCTCATGACACCACCTGTGAAGAACAGGAACCCCAGATCAAACTCTTCACGTGGACCAAATTCTTCATATGGATCCAGGTCCTCATACGGACCAAATTCCTCACGTGGATCAAATTCCTCAAAAGAATCAAAGTCCTCATATGATTATCATCGTGCTAACAACTCTGTTTCGCAGGGTAGAGCTAAGGGCTATGAATATGTGCATTATTCTTCAAACCATTATGTTCATAAGTCCTCGAAGAATTTCTCTGCTTATTCATATGCTTACCCTAACCCCTCTTATGTGAAACGAAATGGTTTGGCCTCTATGCCACCATTCTCTTATGGTGCTCGCAGAGTGATGAACTCTTTGCCACCCCTTCAGATGTGGGTGGTGAAGAAAAAGAACTAATCTCTTCTACAGGGTCAGGTCTCCAGACGTGCTTTAGCGTCTGAAGAATTTGCTGGGGACCTGACAAACTTGCCTGAAAGGACGCAGGCTAATCATGATGAAATGAACTTTCATTTCACATGTCCTCATACTGCTATATCTGTTTTATTGCTTGATGAAATTCATCTGATGATCCTGATATCATATTCTTCACTGATGAAGTATATGAGATCGTAAGTTGCACTAATTCATCTGCAGGATGATCAACCCAAAGCCACTGAGTGGGTCCTCGATAGTGGATGTACAAATCACATGACTGGTGACAAGAATCTATTGATGGATGCTCCCTTATCACCGTCACATCTGAAGCATATCATCTTTGCTGACAAAGGCAAAAGTCAGGTATTGGGTCTTGGTAAGGTTGCGATCTCTAAGGACATACACATGGACAAAGTCATGCTTGTTGAGTCCTTAGGATACAACCTCATGTCAGTCTCAATGCTTTTTGATCTTGATATGGTTGTTGTCTTTGGCAAGTATCGCTGTGTTGTGATTATGGAAGCTGACAATTCCAAAGTCTTCGAAGGCTTTAGGAGAGGAGACTTGTATATTTTTGATTTCTCTACAGGACCACAACCAGCCGTGTGTCTACTTGCAAAAGCTTCAGAAGGCTGGCTATGGCATCGACGACTTGGTCACGCAGACATGAAGAATTTGCACACGCTTGCGGAGAAGAAGCATGTCATTGGCATTGAGAATGTCAAATTCCTCAAGGATCACTTATGTGGTGCTTGTGAAGCTGGAAAAATGACCAAGGCCAAGCATCCAGCGAAAACTATCATGACCACTACTCGTCCATTCGAATTGCTTCGCATGGACCTCTTTGGACCTAATCATTACTCAGCAGTCACTAATGATGCATCTCTATATGGTTTTGTTATTGTTGATGATTACTCTCGATACACATGGGTACACATTGTTACTTACAAACATGAAGTGCAGGAAGTCTTCAAACGATTTTCCTCGAGGGCTTCAACCAACTTTGGTGTGAAGATCAAGCACATCAGGAGTGACAATGGAACCGAGTTCAAGAATTCCAGTCTTGATGACTATCTTGATGAACTTGGTATTACTCATGAGTTATCGGCTCCCTATACTCCTCAGCAGAATGGCGTCGTGGAGCGCAAGAACAGAACTCTTGTTGAGATGGCTCGCACTATGCTTGATGAATACAAAACGCCTCATTATTTTTGGATTGATGCAATTGATACTGCGTGCCACGTCATCAACAGAGTATATCTTCACAAATTCTTCAAGAAGACTGCCTATGAACTCCTAACTGACAAGAAACCCAATGTGAGTTATTTCAAAGTCTTCGGTGCTAAATGTTGGATTAGAGATCCTCGTCACAATGCTAAATTTGCACCGAAAGCACATGAAGGTTTTATGCTTGGTTACGGAAAGGACTCGCACACCTACAAAGTCTTCAACATCGCCCTTCACAAGATTGTTGAAACTGTAGATGTGCGGTTTGATGAAACTAATGGCTCGCAAAGAGAGCACCTACCTTCTGTGATAGATGAACCAGCACCTGAGGATTCTATCAAGTTCAAGGCGACTGAGGATGTCATTCCCACTGAAGAATCTGCTGAAGAATTCATTCCAATTCATGAAGAACGTGGAGCTGATGCACCTGAAGAAAATGCTGAAGAAAATGGTGCTGAAGAAAATGCTGATCAAATTCCTCGACGACAACCAGCTCATCCTCGCGTTGCAAAAGAAGTGCAAGTGGAAAAGATCATCAATGACATTAAAGCACCAGGTCCTCTCACACGCTCAAAAGCTTCACATTTATCTAATTTTTGTGGGCACTATGCTTTTGTCTCTATCACAGAGCCCACTAAGGTAGATGAAGCATTTCTGGAGCCAGAGTGGATTCAGGCCATGCAAGAAGAATTACATCAGTTCAAGCTCAACAATGTCTGGGAACTGGTCAAACGTCCAGATCCTCGCAAGCATAATATCATTGGCACAAAGTGGATCTATCGCAACAAGCAAGATGAAAATGGCCTTGTGGTGAGGAATAAGGCACGACTTGTAGCTCAAGGCTACACACAGGTTGAAGGAATTGATTTCGATGAAACTTTTGCACCTGTTGCTAGACTTGAGGCTATTCGCATATTACTTGCTTATGCTAACCATCATGATATCATTTTATATCAAATGGATGTGAAAAGTGCATTCCTCAATGGTAAGCTTGAGGAAGAAGTATATGTTGCTCAACCCCCAGGTTTTGAAGATCCAAAGAATCCTGGCAAAGTCTTCAGACTCAACCAGGCTCTCTATGGCCTCAAGCAAGCCCCTCGGGCGTGGTATGATACATTGAAGGAATTCTTCGTGAAGAATGGCTTCACACCCGGTTCACTCGACCCTACTCTTTTTACTAAATCTTATGATGGTGAACTGTTTGTGTGCCAAATATACGTTGATGATATTATCTTTGGCTGTACTGACCAACGTTATAGTGATGAATTTGCCTATATGATGAGTGAAGAATATCAAATGTCTATGATGGGAGAGTTGAAATTCTTCTTAGGTCTTCAAATTCGTCAACAGCGCAATGGCATATTCATATCTCAGGAGAAATACCTCAAAGATGTACTGAGGAAATTCGGCATGCAAGATTGCAAAGGCGTCAAAATTCCTATGCCCACAAATGGCCATCTATGCATTGATGAAAATGGTATTGACTTCGATCACAAGGTATACCGCTCCATGATTGGTTCTTTATTGTACTTATGTGCATCTAGGCCAAATATAATGCTTAGTGTTTGCATGTGTGCCCGATTTCAAGCTGCACCGAAGGAATCACACCATAAGGCTGTGAAGCATATTCTTCGATATCTAGCTCACACACCAACTCTAGGATTATGGTACCCCAAGGGCTCTGCTTTTGATCTCATTGGATATTCTGACTCTGACTATGCTGGTGATCGTGTGGACTGCAAGTCAACATCTGGCACTTGCCATTTCCTCGGACGATCTTTGGTCTGTTGGTCCTCGAAGAAACAGAACTGCGTATCACTGTCTACTGCGGAAGCTGAGTACATTGCTGCTGGCTCTTGTTGTGCTCAATTGCTGTGGATGAAGCAAACTCTCAAGGACTACGGCATCAACGTGAAGAATGTGCCTCTCTACTGTGACAATGAGAGTGCCATCAAGATTGCTCACAACCCAGTTCAGCACTCGAAGACAAAGCACATTCAAATTCGTCATCATTTTCTTCGTGATCATGTGTTGAAGGGCGACATCTCCATCGAGCATGTGAAGACTGAAGAACAGCTAGCCGATATCTTCACAAAGCCCTTGGATGAGAAGAGATTTAGCAAGTTGCGTGTGAGCTAAATATCTTAGAATCTTCGAATGTTCTCTGAAAAGGACACACATCCTGACACTTATGCAAAATTGATGACTTAGATGTGCTACACATGAAGAAACGTTTTTCTTCAATTAATGAAGAATAACACTCTAAGTGTGAAGAAATTAATGAAGAATTTGATTCTCAGAACCCTACGATAATTGTACGCGGTGTCTGAAATCATCATTCTTATACGGTGGGTCACGCCACCACCAAAGTTGAAAATCTTCGAATTTGAGTTTTTCCTCAGTTTTTCAAATCCTTCAACTTTGCAAAATCTTCACTGTTTCCGTCATTTTTCTTCATTGGCTATATATATATATATATATATATATATATATATATATATATATATATATATATATATATATATGAGTTTATGTCCTCTACAGCATTCACTTATGGCTATTTCCTCATGTTACGTTTTCTGCTAAGTGAATGTGATCGGACCCTTCCCCCTCTATGCTATACTCAACCCAATCTATTCACAAATTCTTCATGTGCGTTCTATTTGAAACTCATTCAAAATCTTCACTGTGTCCTTGTCAGCTGAAGGAATTGCGAACAGAACTTTAAAACTGATCTTATCCAAACTTTCGGTTTTGCCGCTCAAACCGTTCCGCATCCCACGATGCATTACTCTATTCACCCGCGATCGTACACGATCTCAACTACACAGTACGGGTGACACATGTCATGAGAAGGAGAAAGGGCAGGGGCACGTTCGTCCCAAATCTTCGGGCGAACAGTTTTTCACCGTGTCTATAAATACCCCTCTCCCCTTCCTCACTTCATTTACTCCGCTCGACCTATCTCTCTCGCTCGAGCTTCTCAAACCCTAGCGCCGCCGCTACTCCATCGTCGCCGGTGAGGAAGAGCTTCACTGCCTCGACCTCGTCGCCGTCGTACTCACGCCGGCCGCGGAAATCTTCACTCCGCCGTCGCCGTAGCTGTCTTCCTCCGCCGAGTTAGGGCAAGGGAGATCTAATCGGACGAACTTCACATCTGTCCTTCTCAGTTCGTCGTGTTCTTCAGTTCGGGTAATTAAAAGTTACTTTTATTACTCGCTTTGATTCTCAAGCTTTTCTGAAAATCTTCAAAGGTGTTTTATTCTTCAAATCCTCACACACAAAACACCTCAGTAGTTATATGCTCTTGATTCGTTTCTCTAAGCATCTTTTTTTTTCTTCAAGATTCCTCAATTGTGTGGATCTTCGATCTGTACAACTCTGGAACCTAAGACAAAGAACGCTTAGTGAAATTCCTCAAGGCTCATCTGGTCAAATTCCTCAAAACTTGTTCTTTTCGAAAAACCTTCTGAGAACGCATATGACCTCTCCAAATTCCTCGCAACTATACTCTGTTCACAGGTACTCATGTCTGCTGCTGAATCACTAGGTTCTCATCAACTTAACTCATTTGCAGCATTCCTCGAAGAAAAGTTGCATACTTCTTCAGAGAGTTCGATTGTTCAAATTCCTCAACTGAAGAGTATGGCAGACGGAAAGAAGCCTCGGAAAGGAGGAAAGAAGCTTGAGGTCATGACTGCTTTCGAGATACCTGAGGAAATTTATGCTGACTATTGCACACCTGATGAAGCCAAATTTGGCAAAGAAAACAAAAATCAGCGCAAGGTGTGCATTCAGAGGATTGAACGGAGATGGGCAAGGGAATGGAGGGAATACAGATATGTACTCCAAAGTACATGAGGAAATTCGCCCTCAATCCTCCATGCCCAAGAGCTCCATTGGCACCTGGCCAAGTAGCTGACCCCACCAGCATCAAGCGTGGTGAGGACTTTCCTGAAGAATGGGCCAAGCGCCAAGCTAAATTGGCAAGACAAGCCAAGGAGGCAGTGAGGAAATTCAATGAGGATTCTGCCACGGCTGCTGCTACTGAGGCCTTTGTCAAACCGAGGAAATCTATGCCAAAGAAGCCTGCTCGTAAGCCAAGTGCTTCACCAACAGCGCCCTCACGGCCAAGTTCCTCACAAATGCCCTCACGGCAAATTCCTCATACTGCTCCTACTCCACCAAAGTCCTCAGCAGCTCCTTCTAAGTCACCAGCTCCTGTGCATCTGGCTACATGTCAAAGGACTGCTGGTTTCTCGATTGCCTCTGGTGTCTCTGCAAGTTCCTCAGCTGCACCAATTTCCTCATCAGGCCCCACACCGTTGAAGACCAAAGCAACTGCTGGACGAGGTCCTCGGCCAAGTCCGAAGAAGAAACAAGCCGCATTCCATGTGCCATCTGATGATGAAGCTTCTGATGATGAACTTGCAGAAATCATCAGAGACCGACAAGTGAAGGCCGCTAGAGCCAAAGGCACATCTGTGCCACTGCTTTTGGATCCGAGGAAGATCCTCGATTATATTGACCTCTGGCACAAGGATCCTAACACCCCTATGCCTGATTTTCATCTGACTCCTGGTCAAAGTCATATGCTGACCCATTTCATCAGTGAAGAGAAATGGAAGTTTGAAAAGGCTAGACAGATCAAGAAAGCTCAATACAGAAAAGAGAAGCTCCTGAAGAAAAACGTTGTCAGAATGACACCTGAGGAACTTCTCAAGGCTCAGACTGAAATCCAAGCTCTCAGCAAAGACTTTGATGCCTATTATGCTGATTGGCAAGGAGCTAAGGTCAGATTCTTCAAACTGACGAAGAAATTCACAAATGTTGCAACCCCAACGCAACAAGAAATTCCTCAGGCTGCAGCCTCTGCTCAGCCTGCTGAAGAACATGCCAGCACGGCTGATGATTTTGAGCCTGCTGATGACAATGCTAGTTCCAGGGCTGATGACTCAATTCCAGCCGCTGAAGAAATTGCCAGGGCATCCACTAGTGGTGCGCCTGAAGAAACTGAAGAGATCAGGGCAACTGCATCAGTTGCGCCTGAGGAAATTCAACCAGATTCCTCAGCTCCTCCCGCGCCTACACCAACTCCAATCCTTCCATCTGCATCAGATGTGAAGAAGACCAAGGCTGCAGAGCGAGCTGCAGTGAAGAAAAGGAAGGCATCAGCTGCGTCAAATTCTTCGGCTGCGAAGAAAATGAAGCCAATGACCAGCTCATTTGAAAATCCAATTGATGCTGTTCTGATTTCCTCCATGCCATCAAAGGACCTTGTTCCTTTCGGTGAAGACTATGAGATCCCAAGCGGATCTGATGAAGAAAATCATTCTGCTGCTTCGTCAGAGCAGATTGATGAAGAAATTGAGGTGGATGCAATCCCTTCAACGCCAATCATTTCCTCGCCTATGCCTCAGTTCACAGCTGAAGAGGCTGGTGTTGAGGAAATTGAAGATGAAGACGTGGACATTGGATGCACCAGCCAGTGATGAATGATGACTTTTGGGATAGTCAGCATCCAAATTCACCACTCTTCACCCCAATCCAACAAATTCCTCAGTCCCCTGCACCAACAGTTCAACTAGGCTCTGAAGAAACTCATCCCACTCCCTCTGTGCATGAAGAAATTCCAGCCGCTAGTGCTGAAGAACCTGCTGCTGCTGCTGATCCTCAGACTGCACATGAAGAGGAACCATAAATTCCTCAGCCTGAAGAACCTGAGCTCGCGATTCCTGAGGTGGTGATGCAACTCACTGACACCCCTCTGCCAAAGCCAAAGAATCCGTTCTCAAGTAAACAGAAGTTCAAGGCTGAAGACTTCTTTGGCGAGCATGTTTTCTTCACTGATTACAATCCTTATGACTCTGCTCGCATAAGGAAGAGGCGTTTCTGGACTGCAAGCCAAGCAAATTTCTATTCCTCAGTGCTATTCAACAAGGACAAAATCTTCGATCATGCACATATTCCTCATGTGGACATGGAATCTCTGCCAGGCTTCGAGCCAGTCCTCAGTGTTCTTCATGACGCAGGACTTCTGAATTTCTGCACTGACATCTGTGATTGGAATGAAGAACTTATTCTTCAGTTCTACGCGACACTGCATATCACTGGAGATGCTGAAGACGTAAACTCATGGGTGTTGGACTGGATGTCTGAAAACACTCACTACAAGGCACCAGCAACTGAATTGCTTCGTGTTCTTCCTCTCAGTCCTCCCCTTGACGGTGCACGTTGCATTTACAGTGAACCTGAACTTACAAATCATTACATGCAAGTGCTGATGAAGCCTTTGAAGCCAGGGCAGGCCCCTCGAACTAAATTCCTCGTCAAGGAATTACTGTATGTGCCTCGGACTGTCTATCGGATTCTGACGAAGACAATGAGTCCTATCAAAGGCCACGACTCAAATGATGAAGAAGTCGTTGGCATCATGAAGAATATGCTTTTCAATATCATTCATGGCGTTCCCATAAACTTCCATGATTTCTTCATGAGGACTCTGGCGAACATTGCTATGTCACCTTTTGAGCTGAAGCCTTATGCGCCTTGGATTATGAGGTTCATCAGGGCAAGGTCTTCACTCAATTACAAAGCTGATACTCTGAACCACTGCAGCTACTTGCCTCCAATTGAAGTCCTCAAACGGGCAGTTTCCTCAGTTGATGACAAAGGCAAGGCCGCTGCTGTGATAGATGAAGGCATTCGTCCATTGGATGGTCAATTTCGCAAGGCTGCATCCTACTCTACCAATGACGACTCTGCCACACATGACTCTGCCGCCAATACCTCAGCCAAGCAAAATCCTCAAGCTACAGCACCCAGGTTGATGACTGATCGTGAGTTACTCCTCAGTCTTCATCAGAAGGTTGATCGCAATCATAAATGGGTCAAGCGTCAGCTTGGTTCAATTCTTCACAACATGACCTCAACACACAATGCAGTGAAGAAAAACCAATACTACCTTCATGAAACATTCAACCGCACCTGGGCTGTCCTCACTCATGTCTATAGCGCTAAAGAACTGGAGACGATGGGTCTCAAGGAAGAATTTGACTGGTCTGCACCTCCGCCGAAGAAATTCAAGAGGGTCAAGGTTCCTCCTTTGGTGGCCAGCTCTTATTCTTCATCACGCGACACTGATGAAAATGAAGACTTGGATGACACTGCGGCAGGCCCTCCTACAACAACCGACCCCGACAACACTGGCGCTCCTCCATCAACTTGATTTTCTTCAGGGGCGTTAGTCCTCAGTTTTGATCCTTTTGGTCATTTGATGACAAAGGGGGAGAAATCTGAGTTAGTCTTCAAGCGGGTCTATATTGAGGGTATTTTTTTGCTAAGTTACAACTCTCGTTCTTCTGAAACTTTATTGGATTGAGTTGTAATCTTAAACCCGATGGTGCGCTGATACTTTTGTTGCACTAGCTCTGATACTTTGGATGCATTTTTCCGCATGCTCATTCCTCATTAATATTATTGCACGCATGCTGAATTTTATCAGGCACCATATTTCATCATGCATTTCAAATTCTTCATATTATATATCAAATGCGTGTATGAATTACAAGATATAGGGGGAGATCTCCATGATTCAACTCTTCAAGTGTGCATTGCCTCAAAAGCAAATTCCTCACTATGCACATCTTCAGGGGGAGTTCTTCTATATCTTGCAATCAAATTCCTCAAAATCAGTATTTACACTTCATATGTTTATCCCCGTTGAAAACTTAATCTATATTGTCATCAATCACCAAAAAGGGGGAGATTGTAAGTGCATCTAGTGCCCCTTAGTGATTTTGGTGTATTGAAGACTTATAGGTTAAGGGACTAATGCGTTTATGAGTATACACAGGTCTATAAGTCTATAAGGAATTTGATATTTACAGAGAAAGTCGACCCCTAAAAATGAAGTTCTTCGACTGAAGACTTTGGTATTCTGAAGACTTTCTGAAGACTTTGAAAGTGAAGAAATTGGTGTGACCTTGAAGACTTAATATTCATTTGAGGAACATGAAGCGCGAAGACTTTTGTTTTCATAGTTTCGTTTTTCTCTTTCTTGAGTCATAGGAAACACCGTACTGTTAAAGGGGGTCGAGGAAATACTAAGGAAAAATTTCCATGTGATGCTCAACTCAAAATCCTACACCTACCAATCCCTTCGAGTGAAGCCATTGGAAATCTCATACAGTTCAGTCAATTTCTTCAGTGACAGAGACGAAGTTCTTCTAGTTGCTGAGGAATTTGTTCTGACTGAGGAGTTAGGAATTCACCAGTGTGGACTGCCTACATAGTGAGGAACATGATAGCCCTGAAGAATTTGAGAGTCAAATTTCCGACCGTTGCTGTGCTGCGCGCCAGCTGTCCCCAAAATATCTTATCCACCTAACGGTCATATCATTGAAGGGCATTTATGTCTTATCATGTCGGGCTGCTCCCTAGGCTATAAATAGCCGCCTCCTACAACCACTAGCTGGTTGGCTACTCCGAGAGAACTTGACACTTGTCATTTGAGAGCAACCCATCCTCCGAGGACTTTGAGCGAAAATCATCAAGTGAGGAAAACCCAAAAACCAAACCCCTACAAACCCAAAGTGATTGAGCATCACTGAAGAGATTGATCCTGCGTGGATCCGATGCTTGTTACCTTTGAAGACTGTGCTTCTTCCAGACGGTTAGGCGTCATGGTCTAGAGCATCCAAGAGGAATTGTGGATCGCCGAGTGACCAAGTCTGTGAAGGTTTGGAAGTCGCCTGAAGACTTACCACGAGTGATTGGACGAGGTCTGTGTGACCTTAGTTCAAGGAGAATACGGTGAGGACTTGGTGTCCTGAGCTGCGTGCTCAGAGACTGGGTGTCCGGGACTGTGTGTCCTCGAGTTTAAATACTCAGCCGCTCCAACCAGACGTACAACTGAGACAGCAGTTGGAACTGGTCTACCAAATCATTGTCTTCACCAACCTAACTGGTTCCATTTCCTCAACCCATTCATTTCCTCATTACTGTGTTGAGTGTTGTTCATATCTGTGCTTGAAGACTTTGACTGAAGACTTTCTCAATTTCCTCAGTTCAATTTATTCAGTCTGTTTGTCTTCATCTTGTGTTATCCTGTGTTTACGCTTTCTGTACTCTGTGTTTGTCTTCATTTCATCATGATGACCATGCCCGTATTCTGTTATGCTTACTTCTGAGTACTTATTCCGCTGCAATTAGCTCTTCGCTAAGGAATTTCCTCACCGGCAAATTCCTCGTTGAAGAATTCATAAAAATCGCCTATTCACCCCCCTCTAGTCGATATAACGTACTTTCAGTACGTCCTTCACAAGCTTCTCACCGTCCAGCTTGCCCTAGTGCACCTTAGCACGGGCAAGGGCCCTACGGGCACCTTCGATGCAGACGGAGCGCTTGATGACTTCAAGCCTTGGACAGGCATCCACCAGCCGCCTTACCAACCCGAAGTAACTCCCAGGCATGGCTTCCGTTGGCCATAGCCGAACTATGAGGCCCTTCATGGCCTGTTCGACGACCTTGTGGAGCTCGACCAGCTGCTTCAGCTGGTCGCTCAGGGGCACCGGATGTCCGGACTCAGCATACTGAGACCAGAACACCTTCTCCGTCGTGCTTCCCTCCTCGGCTCGGTAGAAAGCGGCAGCATCGGACACACTGCGGGGCAGATCTGCGAATGCTCCTGGAGAGCTCCGGATTCGGGTAAGTAACAAATAATTCACCTTCACATGCTTGCTTTGCATAAAGAATGCCTTACCCGCCGCTATCTTCTTCATCGCCTCAATTTCCTGGAGGGCTTTTTGGGCTTCGACCTTAGCGGCTTTGGCACTCTCAAGAGCCAAGGCAAGCTCGAACTCTCGAGTCTCCGAGTCACGCTCCAAACTCTCGTGTTTTTTCACGAGAGCCTGGAGCTCTTGCCGCACCTCCGCCATCCGCGCCTCCTGCTCCTCTCGCTTAGTGCGCTCCGCGGCCGCTTCAATTTCGGCCGCGGACACCGCTTCCTTCAGGGTCGCCACCTCGTTCGTGGCCCCTGCAATACTCACGTTATTCCTGTCATTTTTTTTGCAACCAAATCCTTTCTATAAGGTATTACTTTAATAAGGTATTACTTACCTTCCTTGTCCTCGAGCTGCTTCTTGGCAAGTCCGAGCTCGTTCTCGGACTGCTCGAGGCTCTGCTTCAATGCATTGACCTCCGCAGTCAGTGCGGCAGAGGTCAGCAGCGCAGCCTGCATTCCCATATTGACATATTTATGTTAGACTCCTGCGTATATCTTTTTAGATCCTCAGTCCGGCTTTTCTTTCCGAACACCGAACTAAGCATCAGGGGCTACTGTCTATGCGGTAATATTTTTACATATTCGAAACTTACCTCAAAGCCTGTTAGAAGGCTGGTGCAAGCTTCGGTCAGCCCGCTCTTGGCGGACTGAACTTTGTGGACCACCGCACTCATGATAGTGCGATGCTCCTCGTCGATGGAGGCGCCGTTAAGCGCCTCCAGCAAGTTATCCGGTGCCTCCGGATGGACGGAGGTCACCGGTGTCGCAGTCTTGCCCTTCTTACGAAGGGGCCGCTTGCTGGACTTCGGAACCACTGAAGGTTCCGGTACGGAGTCCGGCACAGGGCCAGACTTAGAGCCCTCTGGGGTTTTTCCCCCTTTGCGCCCGGAGTCCGGGAGGTCGCCTTGCGGCGCCTCCAGGACCTCCTCCTCCTGGTTGGGCCCCTTTTGGGACTCCACCGCGGTGTTGTCCGCGTCGCGAGGAGAGGAGGCGGCCGGAAGTGAAGTACTATTCATATCCGACGAATCCAGGGAGCCGCTCGACGATTCGGCGAGCTCGTCCTTGGGCGGGCTACATGGTTATATTCGGTGTTAGAAGACACTGTGCGACAAGTAAAAATCATGAGTTATTCCGGAATCCGGACACTTACGATCTCGCCAGGGGCTTGGCCCTTGATGGTAACTCCTCCCCGTCGTTGTCGACGTTGGTGGAGAAGTCCGGAGGAAGGGTCCTTCCTTTCTTGGACCCTCCGGCCTCCCCAGTCGGGGCGGCCTTCCTTTTCTTCTCTTCCCCCGCTGGGGGAGAGGCTTCTTTTTCCTCCTCCTCGTTCTCAGGAGAGGATTCTGCTTCAGAATCTGACAGCACCTGGCGCCAGGAGCTCCTTCGAGTTCCCGTGGCCTCCTTCTTGGCCTTCTTCTCCGTCACCACATGAGGTGCCGGAACCAGCAGCCCCGTCAAGCGGGCGTTCGCTGGGTCTTCTGGCAAGGGAGCCGGATAGTTAATCTGTCCGGACGTCTTCAGCCAGTCCTGTCAGAGGATAGGGAGTTTTAGATCCCGCATAGAGTCAAACTATGAAAAAAGAGTCCCATAGAGGGTAAAATAACTTACCTCGCTGGCTTGACGCTGCGAGCGAAATCCGCGATCTTCGGTAGCGGATGCGGGAGCTTCGGCACCCTTGAACAGCACCTTCCAGGCATCTTCGTACGTAGTGTCGAAGAGCCGGCTCAAGGTCCGGTGTTGTGCCGGATCAAACTCCCACAAATTGAAGGCCCGTTGCTGGCATGGGAGAATCCGGCGGATGAGCATAACCTGGACTACGTTGACAAGCTTGTGCTCCTTGTCCACCAGGTTTCGGACACAGGTTTGGAGTCAGGTCAGCTCTTCCGAATCACCCCACGTCAGGCCCGTCTCTTTCCATGATGTGAGCCGTGTGGGGGAGCCAGATCTGAATTCGGGGGCCGTCGCCCATTTGGAGTCGCGCGGCTCGGTGATGTAGAACCACCCCGATTGCCACCCCTTTATGGTCTCCACGAAGGAACCCTCAAGCCATGTAACATTGGGCATCCTGCCCGCCATGGCGCCTCCGCACTCCGCTTGTTGGCCGCCCACTATCTTCGGCTTGACGCTAAAGGTCTTCAACCATAAACCGAAGTGGGGCTGGATGCAGAGGAAAGCCTCGCACACGACGATAAACGTCGAGATATTGAGGATGAAGTTTGGGGCTAGATCGTGGAAATCCAGGCCATAGTAGAACATGAGCCCCCGGACAAATGGGTGAAGTGGAAAACCTAGTCCACGGAGGAAGTGGGTGAGGAACACCACCCTCTCATGGGGCCTGGGGGTGGGGATGAGCTGCCCCTTGTAGGGGAGCCGACACGCGGTGTCGCCGGACAAGTATCCGGCCTCCCGCAGCTTTGTGATGTGCCCCTCCGTGACGGAGGAGGCCATCCACTTGCCTCCCGCTCCGGACATAATTGGAGAAGGTTGAGGTGGGATGTGCGGACTTGGGCGCTGGAGCTCGAGTGCGCGGAAATGGATGAGCAAAGGAGGAAGAAGGCGTAGGTGAAAAGGTGGATCCTTATCCCCTTATATGGACGGACGCAACTAAGCGCCCCCACCAGCCTGGTAAAACTCGCTTATCTTCCAAGCGCCGTAATCAATGGCGCGGTTGGGTTACCCACATCCGTATTGATGAGGATCCCGGAATAAGGGGGACACGATCTCTGCTTTGACAAGACGTGCCAAGGAAACTGCCTCGCTAAACGCGCTGAGGTGGTATAGTAAAAACGATTCGAATAAAAACTTGGCCGCGGCGTGATTACACGCTGCGGAATACGTCATCAGATTGATTTTGTGTAAATATTATTCTCTCTACGGTGTTATGTGGAAATTATTTTGCAGAGCCGGATACTGTCCTTGTGTTCAAAATATTCTATGAAGTATTCGGAGGAGGAACCCGCCTTGCAATGCCGAAGACAATGTGCGCGCCGGACTCGTCATCATTGAAGCCTGGTTCAGGGGCTACTGAGGGAGTCCTGGACTAGGGGTGTCCGGATAGCCGAACTATCATCTTTGGCCGGACTCCTGGACTATGAAGATACAAGATTGAAGACTCCATTCCGTGTCCGGATAGGACTTTCCTTGGCGTGGAAGGCAAGCTTGGCGATACGGATATGTAGATTTCCTACCATTGTAACCGACTCTGTGTAACCCTAACCCTATTCGGTGTCTATATAAACCGAAGGGTTTTAGTCCATAGGACGAACAACTATCGTACCATAGGCTAGCTTCTAGGGTTTAGCCTCTCTGATCTCGTGGTAGATCTACTCTTGTACTACCCATATCATCAATATTAATCAAGCAGGAGTAGGGTATTACCTCCATCGAGAGGGCCCGAACCTGGGTAAAAACATCGTGTCCCTTGTCTCCTGTTACCATCCGCCTAGACGCACAGTTCGGGACCCCCTACCCGAGATCCGCCAGTTTTGTCACTGACAAGTAGCTTGCAATTACGATAAAAATAGTCCTACCTTGAAGCTTTATACTAAATCCCACCAGTTTTGTATGTCTCTAAGTTTTGTGTGAAATAAAAAAATTTGTGTCGTGAATCATGAGCTAAACAAGGGACTCCATAATTTATTGCGGGTGCTAGCTTGCCCGTGCCAATAAAAAAGAATATGTTGGTTTGGCTATATTTCAATAAATTTGTGGGCACGTGAGTGCTAAAATAATCGAAGAGAATAAACCCTGGTAAAGAAGGGACATTCATGCTTGGTTATGCACCGATTATGTTAATGAAACATGATTTATGCATTGCAATTAGTAATCATCTCGTTTCACCGTCGTAGGAGAGAGTGGTCGAAGCAACCGTGCCCCAAGGTCACCGCGCTGGCATAGAATGAGGAGGCAGCCACAAAACCGAGACGGAGGCAGACCCGAAGGACAAAAATGCATGTGTTGGGTGGTCGCCGCCATGCCGACCAACCCCACCACCGTCATGACATGCGAGAAGACCGCAACTCCTCGCTCTGTCACCCACCGATGCAGAGACCGTTTTCAGTGGACACATCATTTATCTCTCCCGCTGCTTCTCACAAAAAGATATCTCTTCCGTTGCAATGCATGGGTATATGTGATACTCCCTCCGTCCGGAAATACTTGTCATCAAAATGGATAAAAGGAGATGTATCTAGACGTATTTTAGTTCTAGATACATCCCTTTTTAACCATTTTGATGACAAGTATTTTCGGACGGAGGGAGTAGTAAGTTATAACAAATTGTCATGTCTACAAATCTTAACAAGCTGAGAACTACATGTTACAGTTTCAAAACTGAAGCAAAATGAAATATATCAGTGTATCCCTATAGGTCTAGGCATAGATTGAACTTTCTCTATGATCAAATTCGATTATTGGATATGATGCCATCTTTTTTTTTGTTAGTCTTTGTAGGATAAAGATGTTAAGCTTTTATGAACACGATTTAAAGCTTATGAAAGAGGAAGGACGATTTTAAAGTTATAAAAGATGGCATATACAATTCGTTTTGGATTCCGAAACTATTTCCAAGTTAATTAGGAGAGGAAAAGTAAGCATGCTCATAGAAAAAAAGATATGTAATTTTTTTATGGCGACTTTAGTTGATGTGAGGATGGCAAATTTAGTTTACGAGCACCGCAATTTCCTGACAAGAAAACAAACTTAGGCAGATTTTCTATGCTTGCCAACTAAACTTGTCATCCCGGGTAAACACAAAAGTCCGTAAAAAACGTTTGGTTTGCCATGATTAAAAATCTGATGTCAGATTTATAGTTTTTTAGGCCTTGTTTGGTAGGAGTGGATTTGAGAGGTTTGGGGAGGAGGGGATTTCAGGGGATTTGGTGAATCCCCCTCTTCCACCCAATCCCCTCACATCCCCTTGAAACCTGAAATCCCTCTCCCGCCACAATCCCCTCCATATAAAACACTGTTTGGTAGGCAGGGATTGCCCTATTGAGTTAAAATGGTCTGAAACAGTTAAAAATCCAATCTTTACAGGTTAAATAGCATCATAGCAAGACAAACTTGCTAGAAAATTGTGAATGACACCTAATAAAAATGTGACAGCAGTTCTTCACATCTTGACTTGGAATCAGTATCTCATCACGGCAATATCAATCACATCACAGCAACATAATCTCTCATAGCTCACAATCAATTATATTTTTACAGACCAAGCAAGGGTGAGAATGATGTTGTCCTACAGATGAATTGACAGCGAGTTCCTCTTGATGACGGACGAGCCTTCCTCCAACAGACTTGAAACCTCAAGAATCTGCAACACAGCAAAGGTATTTACACCTTCTATAAACATGGGGAGCGTAATGTTGTATTACTATTGAGTAAAGGAAATATAACTGCTAGCTACCACTTCAAGCAAATGATGTTCTTCAAAACACATTTATTAAACTGCAGAACACAGTTTCTGAGTTTTGTCACACCGATGGGTGGAGATATTAATAAGGCTTAAATCTAGCTCCTATCTTGTTAAAAATTACCCCCTCCGTCCCACATATAAGACGCTTTTGCAAGCATATTTAGCTTGCAAAAACGTCTTGTCTTGTGGGACGGAGGGAGCATTAAATTTGTTTCCGACTGAAAACTCTATCTTCACATGGAGCTGGATGAATTTCCTAACACAAGAAAAATTGTGTATATGCACATATGCTGCTAAGACATACAGAAATCAGGGGGACGACTGTACTATCCATACCAAAGGGCAGAAGGAATACACATGCAGTGATGTGAAAATATCACACATCCATAAGAAGCAATTATTGTGCATCAAGTTAATTATCTGACAAAACAGACAATTGGCTCAACAATGTACATTGTCAGTACATCAGGTGAGACAGCCTCAAGACTAGCTTGCCCTTCCCTCCTCCCAAAAGGCAAGCACTATGACTAAATGCCGGTATGGGAAGAGAAAGCTAACACCTAAGCAACTGCAATGATCTGTAATTCCTACTGTCTCACAAAACTATGTAAACATTTCTACTGAAGTCCTCCCAAAAGGCAAGCACTATGTTAATGAAGTAACAGCAAGTGCAACTAAGTTTGCGCGCCAAATTATGTGCAAACATTTCTACTGAAGTGCTCGCAGCGATCATAAAACTATGTAAAAAAAATATTGTAGAAAAGTATATAGGGATTTGCATTCTGAATTTCGAACGATTAGTTGAGATCGCATTTCAAAATCTTATCCAGTTTGCCATTGACTACTATATAATGATTATGCAACTTCCTAGATACCAGCCTACCAGGCATGGACAGTTCTGATTATGCAACTAACTATAAAGGCATCTTATTCTTAGGACATGTCACATGTGTGCGTCTACCCTGCATCCAGCGATTTGTCGAGTAATGTTCTAGCTAGCTAGTACAAGCATTGAGAGAGGGAATTCCTTGACACGAAACATTGGCGAGGATAAACTTTAATGCACACTTGGCATCATATGTAAGTAGGAAAATTGTCAAATACGCAGATAAACTTAGCATTATGTTTTCCAGACAGTAACATTCTAGGTTGCTGATAATTCATGTCGCTAGTATCACATCCAGCATTAACATGTTTTAATTCCAAGGGCAGCAGTAAAGCTCAATATAGATATTATGACAGGAATTGTAAATCCTTTTTTCTATAATTTAAACTGTTATATCAAATAGCTGAACAAAAGTGATAGTATGACATGAATTGTAAACTAGACAGCTAGCAGGACGAGCTCCCGAACTGACCACTCTGTCCTTCCGTGTCTACGTACCAATTAACTACTAGCAACAACAGTTATACAAAGATAATATACTACTGCATTATTCAGTTTTGAGTCAAGCTGTGCCTCAAATGGAAAGCATCAGCTATTAGGCTAATCAAAAATATAGGAGAAAAATAAATGAAAAAACTGATACAAACTAGTAAATCGCTGTATGTCCTATAATCTCATGTAAATCATTGTAAATCATCGTCTCCAATCCAAATATGCTCAAATTAAATAGAGGCCGATAATCTCGTGTAGGATTACATTTAACCTTTTTCTCAGTATTGAGGACCTACATGTTTATACATAGCCAAAACTGCTAGAGTAAACTTGTTGTCGTATAGACAGTTGAAGTGGTCGTGGACTGCATTGTTGCAGCCATAATCATTTGTAAATTTGTATGCATTATTTAAGCTGAATTGATCTGACGCTCAATAGCTATCCAAGCCATGATCAAATTCTGTATAGTTCATCATATTTGTGGTAATCCAGGAAATTTACTTAATGCTAAAATACAATTGTATTTGTGAAACAAAGGAGCCAATCTAATATCTCAAGGCAGTGTTGCCGCTTGCCGGTAGGCTTCACTGAAACATGTGATACAACAATACTGATGACAGCAAGATGATAGACATCAGATCAGGCACAGATCTTAGAACAGCTCCGCCCGCTGCATACCATCACCACTACCATCACCCAAGGTCGAGCGGGAGGACTGCCAGGAGGATGAGGAGGAGACCGGCGGGTCTCCCCTGTACCGCGACTGGCCGCCGGTGCCCAAGCGGCAGAGGACGGCCGTCTCGTTGTCGCCGCCGAGCTCCTCCGCGGAGCATCACCACGGGAACGGAGGGGCAGCCTGCACGGAGGTCGCGGCTGCTCTGGATAGGCTGGCGGGGACGTACGAGCGGGCTGAGGCGGCCAAGCAGATGGAGGCGACACGGCTGGAGGACCGCCGCCTGGAGGCCATGCGGGAGGGGGCAGCCACGGAGAGGAGGGGGGAGGGGAGGGGAGGGGAGGGGCTGCGATGACTAACCACCGGGGAGAAGTCTAGTATGCCGGAGGAGATCGCCGGCGTCGAGGCGACTTGGGGAGGAGTCGCGGCGGCGTGTGTGAGTCGAGCGGCGGCGTGTCCAGTCGAGTCGGGCGACCAATTCCTCGAGGGGGGCCTCGAGGGTTCTGAAGCCCGTGGAAGCTAGTGGATCGAAGGGGAATCGGGAGGCTTGGGCCTTCGAAGCCACGCTTACCAAACAGGCCAACGGGTATTTGCGAGGTTTCTGGGCCCCTCCAATCCGCTCGTCAATTTTTTTTTACCCAAAACGGCCCATTATCCAGCCCACTCTCTCAGTCTCTCCTACCCCAAGCTTGGCTAGCCACTCCCCTCTCGCGCCGACAAACTCGCCCCCGCCGTGCCGCCGTCGCGGTCGCCTCCTCCTCTTCCCCAACTCCGATCAGGCCCAGGCCGACGACGCGCGGGCGGCGGGGTACAGTGGAGGACTCTCCTGCGAGGGCACATCAGTCTTCTCCCCACTTACCTCGGAGAGGGAGGTCACCGGAGGCGGCGACCTCGTCTCCGACGGCGCGGCCATCAGGAAACGGCGACCTCGAGCCAGCGAAGGCGACCAGGTCTTCCAGCGGATAGACCCCACAATTCGAAAACCTAGGTACGTCCGCATCGCTCTCGATTCGAAAACCTAGGTCCGTCGGCAGTGCCAAACTCTGAATCCGGAATAAAAATTTCTTCCTTTTACTGCTTCTCTGTCAGATTACCTGCATATGCATCGTCGCTCTGATTACCCAGTAATTTACTGCTATCGTATCGGCGCACGCCTAATAGCGCAAATCGGCTCGAATACACTTTTCTGCCAGATCAAGAGCACCACCATATATTTGTTAAATACTTGCAGTCCTCAACCTGTTTGATCAATTATTCAGTCTTGTTTGAATAAGTGCCATTTTGTGACTTTTATCTGTGTATCTTGCGGAACAGGGGAGCACCGCGGCGTCTGAGATTGTGTTGACAAGCTAGTGCATGTTGCGTTTGTAATACTAGCATACACCAACCAAGCCAGTGCGTGTACCTTGGAATTGTGTTGGCGATGGATGGCAGTAGCTCCAGCAAGAGAAAAGCTGAAGCGCAGGGAGAGGGAGAGAGCAGCGGCAAAAGGCTGAATGTCACCATGGGGATGGAGCACCTTGACTGCTCCCTCTGCTTGAAGCCCCTCAGGCCTCCAATACTCCAGGTAAATGCACGACGTGTTGTCCTGTCTTTCAACTCAAGCTTTTATCTCATTGATAAAGCTCAAGGTAAAATAAGAGCTTTGATGAACCTATCTTTGGACATGGTGCTACTTGGCAAGGACATGTTTCTCATGTTGTTGTTTTATGTTTCTTGAAATTAAAATGTACATTTATGTTAAAATTTATCCTCATGGGACCCAATCAATTCTTTCTATTCCACAGTGCTCCGTGGGGCATTTCATATGCTCGTATTGTTGTACGTCTCAACTGGACAGCAAGTGCCATTTATGCTCTAAAGAGACAACATTCGAGCGCTGCTTTGGGATGGAACATGTTGTCGAGTCAGTCACAGTAGCTTGCTCCAATGAGATGTACGGATGTGCCGAGGCAGTCACCTACTACAAGAAAGAAGAACACACGGAGGCATGCTCATACGCCCCATGCTTCTGCCCAGAGCCTGGTTGTGGCTTCGCTGGAACAACAAAGGTGCTCCTGGAACATTTCACGACCCAGCACAAGTGTCCATTGACAACGCTCCCAGACTCTGGCACAGTGTCTCTCTGCTTGCAGCCGGGCTTACATGTTTTGCAATGCACCAGGAACAGCTACTTTTTCTTGCTCAGCATGGCGTCAGAGCCTTTTGGACATGCCATCTCAGTCGTCTGTGTCGAACCAAACAGGAGGAAATCGAAGTTCACATGTAATCTGAGTTATGACTGCATAACAACTGGCTGCTGTGGAAGTACAAACTGCCACATAAGGAGCTCTTCACTCTCTGATGGGCTTCCGACAGTGTATGACTTAATACTTCCCAAGGGAAAGGTTTCTGACGATGCAAACAGTATCATGCTTAGAGCCACCATTAATCATCAAACTATAAGTCACAGCAGATCTTGTTTTCGAGGGAAGGGCCTGACTTCTGCACTTCAACAAAGGCCTGATACTTGTGATGATGATGATGATGATGATGATGATGCGGATTATATACCTAAAAGTCGTAGAAGATCTCACCCTGCTAAGGAGGAGGAGGTGGTGGAGGAGGATGAGAATGATGAGGACAATGAGGAGGAGGAGGAGGAGGAGGAGGAGGATGAAAGACCTTTAAGTCTCAGAAGATCCCACCTTGCTGAGGAGGAGGATGAAAGACCTTTACTTCTCAGAAGATCCCACCCTGCTGTTCAACGAAGGCCCAATACTTATGATGATGATGGGCAGGTGGAGGAGGACGAGGAGGATGCTAGACCTGTAAGTGTCAGCAGACCCCGTCTTCGAGGAACGGCTCCGGCTCGTGGTGTTCAACAAAGGCACTATTCTGATACCGATGATGATGATTATTTTCCAATAGCTTTCAGGAGACGCCATGTCCAAGGAACGCCTTCAGCTCCTGCAGTTCAAGAAAGGCACTATTTTGACACCAGTGATGAGGATGATTTACCTATAGCTTTCAGACCCTTTATTCGAGGAACGGCTTAGATTCCTGCAGTTTAAAGAAGGGGCGTATTCTGGTACTGATGGTGAGGATGAGAGGCCTTTATGTTCCGGACTTCCCGTACGCTAAAGGTTTTCCGTGCACTTGCTGTTCTTCTGCCTGGCTTGCACCGTTCTGGTTCCAGGATATATATGTGAAGTCTCTATTTCTGGCCTCAAGTATCGCCTCGCCGTTGTTAAGCATTGCTGCAGCTCCTTGAACAGAGTCTGAATGTAGCTTTGGGTTTGATGATGATGCCGCTGATGCAATTTACGAGGAAATCAAGCTCCTGGCGAAGTTTCTTCCAGGGGCAACCTTCTGGATGATGTAACAGTCATGAATAAATTAGTAGAGGTTACCCGGAGGTTTTACAAGAAGACCGCAAATTGCTTCAACAATGTGACTACTATAAAACAGCACTGTATGTTATGTAGGTACATTTCTCTGCATTTACATGACCGACTGCCGAGTATGAACCATGACCTTTTGCAGTTATGATGTTTGTATATCTCTTTTCCTTTTCATTTCTGCGTGGGTACACGAGATCACAAGCTGGTCGCAGATAGGGTGATAAGATGCAATGTTTTCTTCTCCTGAATCGTGCTTTGACTGAACAGGTGTTTGGTTATCTGAAGATTTAAACGAAATTCTATGTCATTTGTAGCTGGAGTATTTTGTAGCTCTCTGCTTCTTTTTCAGCGAGTTATACTACTCCTTGCGATCCAAATTAATTATTACTAAAGCCGCGTCATTAGTTTGAGTTGTACAAAAGCTGCGTAATTAATTTGAGTTGTACTAAAGCTGCGTAAATTAATTTGGACCGGAGGGAGTACTAGTAATGGTCAGCAAGTAAAGAAATGTCCAGTCAACTAGTAATGGTCAGCAGGTAACGGAGAAGAATCCAAGGATGAAGGCACAAGAGAAAGAAGCCCAGTAAGGCCTTCTTTGGTTCATAGGGTAGGAAAATCGTAGGAATAGGTAAGTCATAGGAAATGAGATGACATGTATCTCAAATCCTATGAGTAGGAATAGGAAAGGAGATGCCCTTTGATTCACATCATAGGATTTTTTCCATTGATTCTAGGCTAATGTTTATTTTCCTATGAAATGTGGAGGATAGGAAGAATTCCTCCATAGGAATAGGATTCCATTCCTACAAACCAAAGGGCTCTAAAGGAATTTTTCCTATAGAAATCCTATCATATGAAATTCCTACAAAATTCCTCTAAACCAAAGGAGGCCTAGTAGGTTGAGGTGTGAGTGGGTTAGTCCACCATGGACCCTGCACCACCCCTCCCCACCTAGTCTACCAGACCGAACCAGACTTTACCATCACCATGGATATCTTGGCCATGTATCAAGGGCTCCTATAGCCTATATGAAGCCCCACATAGGCATGGAATCATTCACTCTCACTTGAATACAACTCAAGGGAGAGGCATTCGAATGACTTGAGAAGGATTTGGATAAAGTAGCTAGCTTCAAAAAACCTTGAAAGATTCAGAACGATAACGAGGGAATTTTGAGGTGGCCTTGTGTTCGACCTGAGGCACTAGTTGAGCACTTCTCCTGTCAAAGGAAGGGAGGTCTCGAGGCAGCCTTATCTTCGATCCAAGCCGCTAGTTGAGACACTATTCATCACCTATCCCAACATAGGATTAAGTCAAGTCACGCTCGAACGAGACGACAACAATGTCCAGGTGTGTTTCCGTTTGTGTGTTTGTATGTTGTTGGCTGTGTACATCTACGATGCAGAGGTCGGAAGCTGAACTCTTATACGGCGAAGAATCTTAAACTACCTTTTATTTTAAAAAATCACAACAAAATACACATACACAGACTTGTACTTAGCTAGCACTGTTTGGAAGAACCATTACTTAACACATGCTATCACGAAGCCAGATGATGAGAGCTCAACTTTACAATCAAACATTGAATCTCCTTTGTGATTTATGAAATCGCATTGAGTTCAAGTGAAATAGATGCTGGCTTTGTGCCGTGATAGTTGATAATGCACTTCCTTCGAGCATTAGTTGAACTAGCTTGCAACTGGAAAGATCAATCGCCTGTTCCAATGAGTTTCAACTGTTCGAGAAAACAAACCGACAAAAAGCGATGGCATCAATCATATATACGCACACATTTTTTAAACATAGCTAGTTAAATAGTATCAAAAAGAAATTCCTGGAAAAGAAGGTATTGAAGGGAACTTAGGTGCCTTACAAGGTTATTATTTGGTACCCTCCAGTAGAACCCCTGGAGCAGGATTGGCGCGACGTTGCATGCTACCAGAACAAAAATCATTAGGGCATGCTTTCCCATCAACTCCATTGGGAGAACCGGCCTCTTGTAACCGTACACGTCCACCTATAAAAATAATATTTAGTACATAAAATGGAGAGAATCAAGTGTAATATTAGAGATAAATCCTACTCCATGCGCATGACAAAACTTGTTTCTTTTTTCATGCTGCAAGGGCAAGCGCAATCCAAGCATTTACATCTACAATGCTCTCAGGACTGAACTGTGCCCTGCAAATGTTCAAGACAGTGCCCCAGAGGCAACCAAAAACATGCATTTTGTTTCTCAGTTTCCTCTCCTCTAATTTATATTTAGCTTTTTTTATTAGAGTAGATTTAATGTGTAAATATTTAAACTAGTCAAATTGCACCGAACCACCAAAACCTAAACCGAACAACCAAAACCAGACACATTACACTCATGAGGCTATTCTGCGGATGATTTGGATAATGTGAAAGTGGTTTCCTATGATCAATAAATAAACTCAAGAAAATTGGAGTAAAAACATATAAATAAGACATACCATTAACTTTATTATAAATCAATGAAATTTTTACATACAATGTAAAATAATAGATAGTCGAAACCACAATGTTCCTAATTTAATTGTAACTTGTATAGTTTTCTCCTTCTCCTCAATTTCTATATTTTGTGATTGTTTTATCTTTATTTTAATTAAGTTTTGGGATTATTTCTAAGAAAACCTTGTAGCTTTTCGTATGCTTTCTTGAAGTTTTTTTTGTTAACTTTATTGGGTGGTCCAATGCCAACTACTACCATCTGAACACCCTTAGAGTATCAATCCTTTATTTTCATGGTTGAGGTTTTTATTCGTCTAGTTTTAGAGTTGAGAGATGAAATGTAAACTCGAGTTTTGGAATGTGGGATTAATAGTAGATTTTTATAATTAAGAAAAAAAATCAAATACTTAAACTCCTTTTGTTTATAGTAACAAACCAACAGATAGATCCCCGTGAAGAAAAGGCCAGCTGTGCCGGTGGTTACACATGTGTAGCTAAGACTGTATAGTGACTTGTTCATGCGCAACCCTGCATATATGTCAACCCCAAAGCACATCATTAATCATGGTATTTACAAAATCATAAACTTATTTTTTTTGCATTCACAAGATAATTAATTAATCAGCAAAATAATTACCAAACAAGTCGAGTGAGAAGCCTAGAGCCAATAAGCTCAACGCCGAGAGGGACCACCGCACCATTCTCTCATCATGCTCCTGCACGAATGATGTAGAGTTAGTCATCGGGAACTAGGATTTTTTTGACGGTGAACTAACGCATAACAACAAATTGGGCTGGTCTCTGGGCATTTCATAGCAACGAGTTTAAATGACAAACAAACTGAATCACCCATGAAAGTAATTTTTTCCTCATTTGAGACAAGCAGCAACTTTTGCCCTGAAAAGTCCCTCGGAGTTGCTTAGTCGGGGAGAGAGTAAAATCCAATGGCCATCATATGAAAGGAAAGCTGATATTCTGGTGAGGGAGAATGATATATATACTTTAAAGTGGATGATGACATGTCCGAACTGGAGCCCGACCAAGCAGGTGACTATTGCCATCAAGGAGCTACATTGTACATGAAGATGATTAGTATATAGTGAGATTCAGATGCATCTTCAATTGGTCAATGGCTAGCTGAGGAAGATGACACTATTTCCACACCTTAGGAGGCCCTCTGGATCGAAAGGGGCTTCACACCATGGTGCCGCGTTAGACGGGAGCGGTCCATTGTTGGGGGAGTCGATGCTACACCACTACAAGTTCCAAATGGAAAGATGAGAGAACTTGTCACGATAGTACTAGGAATATTGAACAAACAAGATATCTAGAATTTCATGACCCCACTATCTCTTGTGGTTACTATTTGATTGAATATATACCTCTGTTTTGAGATAGACCGGGCGTGTATAAAGATGCTGGATTCCAAATATACTTCGGTCGATCATGCCAACGGCATTGCAACCTGGTCCTGTATGCCCTCTCACTCCACATTTCACCTGCATTCAATCAAAGAAAAAACAAAGGTTCTTAAGACAAAAAATGCACACAAATACGAAAGGACTAAGAATTTTCAGAAGTGAAAGCTTACCACAAAATGATTCATGGTTGAGTCCGATGATGTGACACTATATACCCAGTCCGGCACGGGCAGACCGTACAAAATCACCGTGTATGTGGCCGTGAGGACTAAACCCACAAGACTTTGCAAAAAAAAATGATGGGATGAAGTATGTGAATAATAACAAGGCAAATTAACTAGTTAAGTAACTTAAATGACAACAAGTTTGTATAGGTCAGTGTCTTATGCTCACAGCTGGCATCGGTATTTTTTGATTATTGCATAACCAGAGCCTATGCCACCTTCTCCACCATCCCGTAGCCAGATTTCGCATAGTGCCACCACTAGGTATGCCATTGCAATTCTCTACATCAAGTGAGATATATCAAATAAAACGGTTTGTTGTGCTGAATCACATGCACAGATCTCCCTCTTGTTCTTTACATGAAAGTAAAAAATAAAATTGTTGTGTGTATGACCGAACAAAGAATTATGTTCATAATGATAGGTTGGCGATGATTGGTACCTGTAAGACACCCATTAACCGTATCTTTCCAATATCGACCCCATATGTAAGATCATGTATGTTGTGGAAGAAGCCACCTTGAAAATAGAAGTTCATAGTTTTACAACTATAAGATGATTGCTCTCAGAACCACTTGGATTTTTCTATTGCTAAAAAGGGTACTTTTATTTTCATGACCAAATTATTACTCCACCTTTATTAACTATAATTTACGCCACCATTGTATAACTAATGTAAGAATATATTATATTATGATCGCTAGAGTTGTATAATAAACTACTCTACTAACATTTAAGAATATCTTTTTATGAAACATTAAGGAAGAGCATTTTGGGTTCATTGAATACATTTTTAGGGTTTTAGCCCTTTATTTAATTTGATACTTTGAAATATTCCTCAACTCAAATTTCTTTGAATTAAAACATGATGCATGATTACCTCTAATGCAACTATGTACATTATATTATTATAGGGTTGTGACACTATTATAGTGTGTGGACGAACAATCATGTAGTAAACCAGACTATGTTTGTAATCAAATTGTGATGAAGGCCGTTAGGTAAACGCATGTGTATTTACCTTGAAGCAATAGGCCTAGAAGAAAGAGCTTTGCAGCTCTGAGCACGGCCTTCTTGGTTGCCGACACTCTATTTGACACCCTCTGCACAAAACTTGGTTTAGCCATGAGTTGGTATTAGTGTTTGATAATTTAATACTATGAGCAGTAGTAGTACTTTGTAGGCGAAGGCCAATGAGATTCCCACGACGAAGAGGAAGAAGGGGAACACAAAATCCGCTAGTGTGGCGCCATCCCATGGTGAGTGGCTTATCTTTGGAATGAGACCACCAACATCATCGACAATGATCATGAGCTGTAATGTATAGATATTTCATTAGGTTAAATTAATATGTGGTGGGAGAGGTAAAAATTAATTTTGAGGCCTAACCCGTGGCTTCTGAGTTGTAACACTGTTTTTCTAGTTAGGCCTTAATTAATAAAAAGAGACAAACCTTCACCCTTTTTAAAAATGAAATAGAAGAGATATGATTTAATGTAAAGGCAGTTTCTTCCAAACAATGTTTCATGGAGGTCCAAAGATTCAGTGTTAAGGTCTCCGAAAAGCTTAGGACACATAATTTACTCAGAAAAAACAAATAGTTTTCACGAGTTATTAATTTCATGTTGGAGGCTTTCAAATTGTAATTAATAGCACTGCGAGGAGAGGCCCTTACAACAACAACAAAAATCAAAGACAGCGTGTCATAGTGCTAGGACCAGGCCATAAGAAATAAAAAAAACAATTTCTCTCTTCCGTCACATGAAGTTAGCAAGTGGTTGCCAGGTTGAGTGGTTGGAGTAAGCATCGACGGAATTTTGTTGGTCTAAGTAAAGTTGAAGCCCAACTTATGACCTTATAAAATAAGGGCCAGAATGTCTTTATGCCAAATCATCTCTTTTGCATATTTTTATGTGTAGTGCGTCGTAGTAACCCCTTTGGAGTGGGTTAGATTATATTATTTGAAGTCTCTACCTTAGTTTATTTTCACGTCATGCATGCATGAAGCTATGAGTTCCATTGTGTGCTTTGTGACCAATACTCTATGGGCATAGCTAGAAAGGTAGAAAGTTCGCTGACCGCAACGGTGATCCCCCTGAAGACGTCGAGCGACACCAGACGCTCGCGCCCCTGCGCTGTCACCTGTGTACTGCTCCTCATCGTTGTGCCATTGCCGTCACCCGCCTCGACGTCGAGGTGGTGTTCCTCATCTCCCTCATGAAGCTCGCCACCACTGCCATGGACGACAATCTTCGGCGCCGACATACTGCTGCTGATGATAATGGTGATGGTAAGCGCTACTATCTCCGAGCTTCCATTGTTCCACCCACTGGCCACTGCAGATTTATAGACAGGGCGCGCAAACGTCTTGTGTTGCCTCCATCAGCAAAACCGCATTCTTTTTGTTATTCAGAAAATTCGCGACCACAAACCAAATCGGAATCAACCTGCATTACAATAAGAACATTCAGTCCTAATGGTCTAGTTCAGTTCAGAGAACCAACCAAGCAAACCTTAAGAACATATTCCATGCACGCGTGTAAAATGCTTTTGTCCTCACCATTTGGCTTTGCATAGCTAACATATATGCAAGTGGGCTAATACGTATATGTTTTCATCCTCCATATCCCACGCGCTTCAAATTTGAGAGACAATTTCACTTCTCTCGACCTCTGCACCAAATAGAGAATTAGAGATGCACACAACCGTTTTTTCAGTATTAGTAGCTGGATTTTTATCTTGACCAAGTCTGACCCTCAATGATATTTAACTATGAGTACCATAAGCATTATATTGATGGGTAGTCCCCCCCGAGTGTGGTTTTTCTATACCCTGAATTGCACCCATGATGAACAGTAAAATAATAAAAGCAAGTAAAAAAAAAATCTAAACTTTGTGGCCTGATTATGATCAAAGGTTCTAAGTGCTTGCAAAATTTGGTTGCCAAATGACATTCAAGGAGCTCCATACAAAACATAACAAAAAATGTGCTCAAACTTGTGTGCACTATTGGATGAGCAGAATTTTTGGGTTGTTTGTATGGAGCTCATTTTATGTTATTTGGCCACCAAATTTTGCAAGCACCTAAAACATTTGGTCATAATGAAAGTCACAAAGTTTCAGTTTTTTCCTATTTGTTTTGATTTTACTATTCATCATGGGTACAATGCATCTGGGTGTAGTGCAACTTTTTCATGCACCAATTTGCTTCTCAAGTAAATATAAGGGAAGATCATATAAATCATGCATCAATTCTAAGAATTAAACCTGGATGGTCAGATTGCACAGAGAATGCCTAATCGCATGCACCAATCTCTACCATGGTGCATGCAAATCGAGTAGCACTTGAAGGTGACTAGGTAGGCCGTCATTTTGTTGATTTTTTTGGATATCTTTATTGTCGGGCTCCCCCCCTTTTTAGTTGTATTCTTCGTTTGCCGGCTTTAGTCTTGTGCTGTCTGTCATTGTTCTTGATGGTGAATTGGTGATGATGAGCTACTCCCTCCGGTTGGGTTTATAAGTTGGGCACATGTTTCTAGGTTCTCTATTTAACTAATATTTTTTTGCGGGGGAATATTTGACTAATAAAATTAACATGTATAATATGCCAAGAAAATTATATGGTAAAAAATACATTTGACAACGAACCTAGATTTTTTTAAAATGTAATACAAGTTTCCCTAGTCAAATTAAAGACCTAAGAAACCCTACCCGACTTATAAACCTAACCGGAGGGAGTACTATCTTTGAGCTTCCACTGTACCACCCACTGCCGACTAATACACCGTCGTCTTGCCTTTCTGCTGGCCCCATCAGCAAAATCGCATATATGTTTTTGTTACGCTATCCATCATTATACTAACAACTATCCATGCACGCGAACACCTTAATTTATAGGTGCTTCCAATCTCTACCATGGTACATGCACACCTGCACTTCAACATGACCAGGTAGGCTGTCGTTTTTGGTTGTTCTTCTTTTGTTGGCATTTTTCTTGTGCTTGCCTGTCATTTTCGCTCCTTTCCCCCCATGTTTTTTCATTTCAAATTGGGACGCAGACCAAATCGGATTCACCTGCATTACAATAAGAACACTCAGTCCCAATGGTCTAGTCCAGTACCCAGTTCAAGAACATATTCCATAGACGCGTGCAAAATGTGTTCGTCCTCGCCATTTTGGCTTCACATAGCTAACAAACATATCCCTGCAAGTGGCAACGCCGATGGTGCTAGTGGTGGTGATGACAGAGGAGGAATACCAAGTAGGTAGAGTATTTAGCATAAAAATGTAACATATCGCTACAAGTGCCTAATTAGCATTAGGTCAGGCCGGGGACCCCGCGGGGAAAAACATTAGGTCAGGGGAAGAAGGATGAGGTATTTAACAGGGGAACGATCAGACTTGGGTGTGCTGTGACACCTACACCAACCCCAACCCCAACCAAAAGTGCCCGACGGCTAGCAAACTTTGGTGTTTGCTTGCTTGGACGATCCATGCCAACTCGTCGCCGGTGCCACGAGTTTATGTTAGTTTCACGGCTAACCAGGGGAGGCTGCAATTGATTTTGGCCGGAGTGGGTGCGCTTTACATGTTGCATATGCTTTGTTAATGGAGGAGTTTTAGTGTGAGATCTTCAAGATAAGCGACGCATGGCTCTTTTCAGTTAAGCAAGTCGTCACAAGAGGCACTTTATTTTGCCCTTTGGTGCTAAGTAGTTTGTCCTACTTGGTTCCATTGGCTCTAGTCTTTTGGGCGACAGAAGGGGTGCTTATCTTCTCTTTTCGAAACTAACAAACCCTCTGCACATTACTTTTTCATGTAAAAGAAACTAGCGTATTGGCCCGTGCTTTTGTGCCAACGACATTTATCTCTCGTTTTTATCCTAGATTATATTTTATGCATATATTTGATATTAAGTAATTTGTAAACGTGTTTCCTAAAATATGCTTAAAAAACAATGTTATAAAAATGACTCTTAAGCACTGACAGTTTGCTTATGTTTATGTCCATGTTCCGCGAGGGTTTCATCCTAAACACAAAAGTGCAAGCACTCTCTGAAATTTGACTCCCAGTTGTAGTTGACGATTTCAGTTATATTGAATTAAGGCAAAAGTAAATCCATGCGATGGCCAAGCAAATGTTTGATTATCTTCAAAAAAGTAAACAAAATCCTTTGTGTTTTGTAGCTGGAATAGTTATACCCCATCTGTTTTTGTTTACTCTGCATATTAGTTTTGTCTTAGAACTAGGTTAAACTTTGTAAACCTTACCAAGTTTATAGAAAAATTATTAACATCTACAATACCATATCAATATCATTTGTACATGTTATTATATATATATACTACTAGAGTTTTTATAATCTTTTGTATTGTTTCCATAAAGTTGGTCAAACTTGTGAAGTTTGACTTAGAAAAAACCCAATTTGCAAAGTAAAAATATAGAGGGAGTACCTTGGTGGTTGCGGTCTGTTTCTTTCCAGCAAGCGCCGAGCTATACTACTAGAGTGTCTGAACATGAAAAATGTTTAGGTGGTAATTTGAAGTTTGTTTTTAATGAAAATTTGAATTTTTCAGTGAAACAAAGTGTAGCTCAAAGCAATTATTTTTCGAGAAACAGCTCAATGCAACTAAGCAAGCTGGAAGAATACATAGCCCAAGTTCCTTGCAGCCCATGAGAAGTTGCACACTGGGGCTACTACACCCAGACCCATATCGAGCCCACACTCCCTCCTCTCCTCCATCACCACACTGCATGTAATGGTAGGTCACGTCTTAACAAATCATGTCGCCACCTCTCGTCTCATCGATGGCTCGCCTTAGAGGAAAGCGATAGTCTTCTGCAACCCTTTTTTGGCATTGGAGCCCTTTAGACATGCTATCCCGGTCATCTATTTACAACCTAACGACTTGGGCCCCAAGTTTGTATGTAAAATGAAGTACGACTCATTATGAGTGGCTATTGTGAAACCTCATGCGACGACATCAGAGACTCTTCATTATCTGATGAACTACCGACATGCTATGACTTGATTCTGCCCAAGGGCAAGGTCTTCAACGACCAAAATGGTATCATGCTCAGAACCACCATTTGGGTATGGTACAATGCTCATGGTGGGCCCCTAGGCTGGACTGATTTACTTTTGCTGCAAAACGATATTTATTTTTAGGCTTGTTGGACATGTCGGCTGTGTGCATCGCGCTATGCAGAGGCCGGACATTCTTCAATGCGGTTGTATCACCTCGATATATCAATTGAATGAAATGTTCTTTATCGAAAAAATGCTCATGGTGGGCGTGCCCTTTATGGAACTGATCATGACAACAATTACTTAGTTTCCACAACTCGTCAAAAATGAAGGTCGGTAAGAGTAGTTGAATTTTTTTATGGATCGGGCAATGGATAATCAGACGTTTGATTATGTGAGTCAATCTATGGTGGTCTGTACCTGGTGTACTTGATTGCTTGCTTCTCGATATCTGCGTCTTTATATGTTGAGTTGAGCTAGTACCGTTTTTGGACATCATCTATTGAGTTAAGCTATTGGAACTATCACATTTCTTTTTGTAGATGGACTTTGAAATTCTGAGCATGTGGTAACTATTTTTTAGGATAAATAAGTGGGAAAGACTTTTTAGGACTAAATGTGATAACTGGCAATTAGTAAGAGCTTCATTTAGATATTCTGTCAGTTTTTTTTAAGAAAGACAGTCAAAGGACATCTTAGCTGATAATTATCAAGGAAACCATGCAATACAAGAGGTAAATACTCCTGTGGTGCTTCAACTTGTCACGGATGTTCACTTTAGTGCCTGAACTTGAAAAATACGCCGAACTGGTTCTAAAACTTGGCATGAACGTGCAAATACGGTGTTAATCACATCCGTAGACGTAAAGTGTGTCGACGTGGCACCATATATGGCTGATGTGGCACTAACATGGCATGAGGCCCACTTATAGCTATAAGAAACAAAATTACTTGAATACTTATACGTCTCTATGACAAGTGGGCTCGCTTGTCACTACCTTAGCCCACTTATATATCTATAAGAAACAAAATTACTTTTCTTTGAACATTGAACATAATTACTTCAACACTTATATGCCTCTATGACTAGTGGGCTCGCCCGTCAGTACCTTAGAAAAAATCACAAGAAAAATGCGGCTAAAGGGAAACAAACCAACAGCTTGACGCTTGCGCGCTGCTCGCGCTAGCCACTACAGCTAACACATTTTGATGTCAGAAATGACCCCTCATTGTTAATGTATTCAACGCTAAACCCATGTGTCCATAAATAGTTGCAACCAGTGGCCCCTTTTGCACACCTTTTTTTCGAAAAAATGTAAAAAATACGTAAATAATAATCATAATAATAAAAGTAAGATTCAAATATTCATTTTGTTTTTAGAAATTACCTCATGCCACCCAAATATCCATGTGCACACAAAGTAAATATATTAGAGTAATACCGTATACAATAAAATAACTTACTAAAAATACATTCCTGTAATTTTTAAAATTAATAATTATTTATAAAAACTATTTTAAAAGTTTGTATTCACAAACATTCTTAAACACTCATGGACTATACTCT
>NC_041385.1:32447201-32449242 GCF_002162155.2 Triticum dicoccoides | reverse complement strand
AATATTATTTTTGAAATAATAAGTTAATATTTCTAAAAATTACTGGAATATTTTTTAGCAAGTTATTTTATTATGTCCCTCTATATGTTTAGTTTGTGTGCCACGGATATCTGTGTAGCGTGAGGTAATTATTAATAACAGATGAATATTTGAATCTAGATTTTATTATTATGATATTTTTTGGGCAAATGATTCCTTTCGTCCGTCCGATCTCGTGGTTTTATCCACCCCCCTCGCACGAATAACACGTGGCAGTGGGCCATGGATGTTGCTACTTCTTCTCCACCTTACCCTTAGAGGAGGCTTCCTTCGAGCAGATCCAACACCGTCCCCAACTCCCATCCTCCAACACCAATCCACTATGGCGTCTGTGACTCCTCCTGCTCCATGGCGCTGGGTGACCTTGGTGCTCTGTTGCAAAAAATAAACCTGCAACTGGTCGCCATCGCGGTCTGTCGTTGCAGTTGGGGTCTTGCACGGTCGTCACCATTGTCGCCTGCCTCCACCATGAAGACTGGTTGTGCGCGGTGCGCCACCTCCCGGTGAGGTGACCTTGTCGTAGGTCCAATTTGTTACAAGGAAGATTTCTGCAACATCAGTCATGTTGCAAAACATTCTTCCGTAACACCATATAGAGGTGAAGACAAAGATAAAAAATTATGCAACATCACCTCAGTTGCATTTTTTTTGCAACAATACCTCTATTTCCAAAAAAAAATGAAGACAAAAAAAATATTCTATAACGGCCTATGTTGCAAAAAAAGAACCTGCAACACAACCTATGTTGCAAAAAAGAAATCCACATCACAATCTTTGTTACAAATGTTTCCGCAACGAGAATTTTGTTGCAAAGAAGAGGAACCCGTTTAGCCGCTTGATTTTCTCAGATCTGACCGCTCGCAAGGCGGCGGACCTTTTAAAAAGATCCGCTAGCCGATCCGTAGCAACCCCCTTATTTTTTACATACTTTTACATTCTAAAAAATAACATGTGAAAAATAGGCCACAACCTGCAACCTATTTATGTGTACAAGAGTTTTTAAATTCAGATACATTAAAGTATGAGGGTTGCCGTTATTTTCTAAGTATGTGTAGAGGAGTGGCGAGCTCAAGTATCTCCCAAGCGTCAGGTCGCAGGTTCGATGTCTGTCTGGTGTATTTTTATGTTAATTTTCTTACTAATTACTGACAGGTGGGTCCACTAGTCTTAGAGTCATGTAGTACTCAAGTAATTATGTTTCGTAGCTACAAGTGGGCCCCATGCCATGTCAGCCATAAACAATGCCACGTCGACACACTTTATGTCTACAGTAAGGGTTAACACCGTATTTGCACGTTCGTGCCAAGTTTTAGAACCGGTTCGACGTATTTTTCAAGTTCAGACACTAAAGCGAACATTGGTGGCAAGTTCAATCACCACTGGTGTATTTGCCTCGCAATACAATGGAAAGAAAACCAGAAGCAAAACGACTAGTAAAGAATAAAACTACAATGAAGATCGTACTAGCTTTTTTCTTTCTCCGATTCATTGCCACTCGCCAGCGATTGAAAATTGGACTGAACCAACAAAAAAGGGAATGGACATGTGCAAAAGCCATCGTGATACCAGACTATAAATACTGCAATACCCACTTGTTGCTTGAAACGAGATCTAGAAGCAGCTGAAGAAACATCGGTTGGAGCATCACCTCACACAGTACATGCTTGCAGTTCATCACCACTAGTCCAGAGAGATGGAGAAACCAAATCATGCCATAGAACAACGTAAAAGAAGATGTCCACTTCACCATATCCATAGTCAACCAATTGTTCTCATTGATAGACACGCCAATTGCCAAGATGCGAAGAGAGCCAACAGATATGGTGACACAAACTCTCATAAGCCCTTTATTGACATGAATTAGAATCGTCAAAGCAGGCCGAAGTGACCTTACTCCACACGCCATCATCACCACCACCTCGTCAGTGTCGCCGGAAAAACAAAACCTAAGCAAAATAAAGAAAAGGAAACTAATTGGTCTGCACTCCTCCTGCGGCCGACG
>NC_041385.1:32445707-32447075 GCF_002162155.2 Triticum dicoccoides | reverse complement strand
GCAGCGCTATGAGCGCTATGACTCCGGCCATGGCTTTTTCACATGGATGGAAGAAAAAAATTGAGGTGAGAAAGATTATTCTTTTTTTAGAATATGTTTTTTTAAGCAAACTTTTTAGAATCTAGTGAGAAAGATTGTTGTTTTGGCCTGGTTCAAGGAATGAAATCGGCCGAGATCCTATAATAGGCAACAATTGCATGCCCAGGCCCAGGCCAAGGCCCAGCCCACCCTTTCTCGTCCTCCACCGCACGCAGTCACGCACACTTTATGCCTGTTCCTAATTTAAAAAGAAACCGCACAGTTTACCCTTTTTGCCCTGCCTACTTCCAGACCCCTCCGCCGCCGTCTCATCAGCGCTTCGTCAATCCTGACGGCGCCGCCGCCGAAACACTTGAGGTACGTTCTGCGTCCGTTCCCTCTCGATTAGGCACCTCCCTGCCCCCGCCGGAATCGCACTTCACAGCCTCGTCAACTCCGAACCTGAATAAATTGTCTGCTCATTGGATGGAAAGAAGTAGTAGAGCGAAACAGCTCAAGTTTTCGATTTTCCTTTGGAAACAGGAAGCGTAGAATAATAGGAACTTTGGTTACTGCCCTGTTGGCCTCATCGCAACGCCATCTTCTTCTTCCTCACAATCTCTCCCTCTGATGGTTTTGTCTCACACAAGAACTCACACTGGTGAGAAGAACTCAACACTGACACACACACATACCAGGGGAACACACACACGTACACACTTCACCAAGGAAGAAAGATCACAATGGCTTTGCCAAAGACACTTCCCTGGTTGCACACCGTGACTACATGTTTCCCTCAGCCCTCACTGCTCTTCCATTCACTTGTTCACCTTAAATAGCCAAGTACAAGGGTCTCACACCCAGCCTAGCCCGGCAACTAACACCACGCTTCCGCTGCGCTCGGCCACTACTTGACCCATTACCCCAGCTACATGCACTAACTGACTAACTAATCTATCTCCATTATCCAAATGCCATGGCAACTACCTATGACCAAGCCACTACATACATGCACGCGTCCTTATCCAGCTCTCCTTGCATGCAGGCCGTGCTCACCTTACGGAACGGCCACACGGCTCGTCGTCTCCTTCCATGCATGGAGCTAGGCAGCTAGCTGCTAACAAACACAACGCGTGCAACTAACAACCCCTAACCGATGCAAGATCAAGACTATGGCTAACATGCCCGCCCCCCCCCCCTTTAGCTTGCTCCTGTCATTTTGAGGAACATGAACAGAACAGATTACAATTTTCCTTGCTAGATTGGCAGAAACCATCAATCGTTTTGGCTTCTGCCTGCCGTGTCATTGCTGTTATTTTCTCTTACACTTCTGCTGAATTGATGAAGGAA
>NC_041385.1:32440567-32443787 GCF_002162155.2 Triticum dicoccoides | reverse complement strand
TTGAACCTTGGGTATCTGTTTATGAGATAACTTTGAGAGTGGAAGATTATTTCATACAGCCCGCCCTTGTTCTTCCGTGAGTCAGTTTCATGTAGATCTAGAGTCGAGCCTTTTATGCATGGTCTACAAAATAGTTACTCTGGTGTCGTGATTATCTTCAAGTGCTCCATGGTGGTCCAAAGAGTGGTCTCCTTGATAGGCCACCAATCATTGGGGAGTAGCATTTGAGCTTGCGGATTCATGCATCATCATCCTCCATGGCCCGCTCACCATCTAGTTTTTTCCTCGCGGGCGGAGCGCAAGGATGAAAGGTGCAATATCGACTTTAGCCTTGTTTCCATCGAGCAAGGTGAGTCCAAAATATTGCCAATGGAGGTCGTCATTGAAACATAGAACAAGGCCACTCCTCATCACAAGGGCTCCCCATACCAACCCACATCTTTGTTGGATCTTTTCGTTCCTATAGATGGAATTTTTGGATTTCTTTCGCCTGAAATTTTCAAATGAATGTTGAATTCAAATTTCTTTTGCTTCAAAACATAATATGTTTAAGCCTTTCCTTACACAACGTTGTTCCTGTTGGAATGGTCAGTTCGTATTTCCTTTCATCGGAAGCTTGTGGGTTCTAACCACCCCTCCTGCTTGGTGCTAGAATTTGTGTTCTAAACTCAAAAACACTTTAAAAGACCAGTTGACAAAAATGGCGATTTGATCCCGCGACTCCGTGGGGCTACAGCAACAGCCTTACGATAATGCTAAAGGTTGTCCTTTTGTTTGTCAAGGCATACGATCACTATTTGACATCAGTTAAATGTTTAAATTCAAAAAAAATTGGAAGGTGTTCAAATTTTTGCTGGGTATTGTAAAGGCCTGTTTTCTACCGGTTACTGAAAATCTCAGTCGAGATTAAAAACCTGGATGCATAGCGCACTACCAAAAACTGAAATTTTTCTGTGAGCCGAAAACCGACAGGGAAATGGGGAAAATCGACAGGAATATATTTTCCTTTCGGCCAACCGCCAGGAATGGCCGCCAGCCATAGCTTGACAGGGAAAATAAGCTGTGCCTGTTGGTTGGCCGACAGGAACTTTATCCCTGTCGGTTTTACTAGTTTCTCTGTCGGTTTTGGCCCTACAGGGCTGTGTAGGCGTCAGGTTTGGCCAACCATGGAAGTGGTCTATCCCTGTCACACAGCCACCAGGAAAATAAGATACAAACAAACAAAAAAAAACTCCATATTGATAGTTTTACACATCCATTCCATTATTCAGAATACTCAGAACATAGAAACATCAATTTCAATAGTTTACGTCAACTATATATCTACGAATTCAGATATCTCCTCGTACAGTTCCATAGAATTTACATGAATCAAAGGCTAGCAAAAACAGAGGTCTAACATGAGACCTCATTTTCTATAATGCCTTGCTGCAGCTTAAGTTGGAAGCTGCTCTTCAAGGTTACCCCGCAGTGGCATATTTGAACTTCTGAAAATGAGCAAGTGTCAACAGTTTGCTACAAAAAGGTAACAAGAAACAGGAAAACATATATAAGATATGATCAACATAATCTATTTGGTATCTCAGCTCCTCACATTAACATTGGCATATATACCAAACTTGTTTTTGTCACAGCAGGGTTACCAAATTTAACAGCTATATAGCCAAATAATGGAGTGATTTGTTCTAGCATCATGTCTCAGATTTGATGCAAACCATACAGCTGACTAAATCCATTCAAATGACAACCTGAGCACACACTTCTGGGTCAGTTTGACAGAACTATCAGCTAACAGCCGGAGTAGATAATTTATTAGAGACTTCTTGCAAGTCAAGTCCAGAACACAATACCAATGTTAATAGAATTAAGTGCAACTCCTCAAGGATGCATAACCACAAAGCTATATAATAAGAAAATAGTAGGGAGTTAAGTCTATCCATTTCAGATTTGCAAGAATACTCAACAGATCCTTGATCATCTCCATAATAGTAGAAACCAAAGCATTATGCAATTATTTGATAATGTAATAGTAGGGAGAGGTGCCTCTTCATTCAAAACAATATGGTAGAATTTCTTGCCTTGATTGATAACCTCAACTTCTTGATTGAACCTCCTTGTTGTACTGATAATGCTCCTTGTACTTGCCATGCAGCTGGTCAATGCTTCCTAAATCCTAATATAACAAAAGAGCATCAAACCAAAAGCTATGGATAAACAAAACTAGAGAACACATTTGTACAACAGTTACAAATTGAGACAATAAAAGATCAAAAGGATAGAAATAAGTTGTGTTCATACTAAACAAACATAGAAATTACTGGTTAAATGCAGATCTCATGATCTTTGGCACAATGGACATAGCATGGTATGATTTAATATACATGAGACAACTTGATCAGCAATTATTAATGATAATCCCTTGATTAGAGACTAGGGCGAAAACAAAAGTAAAAATACCTTGATTAGAGCAAAGGCTCTTGCATGTCACGTGGATCCCGGATCTTGAATTTTGCACCTAATCATGAGCTGCAAACTAGAAAAATCAGTCCTCAAATAAGCGATGGCCAATATTTAATTTCTAGGTTCAAGTGCATACAACAACAAAATATGGAAGGTAATATTACCACTTCATTTGGAAGAATATTATACAATTTCTTGACGCCAAGTGATAACCTTAACTTCATCTTTAACCTCTCTGTTGCACTGATGATGTTCATTGCACTTGTAACACAACTGCTACTGGACAGAGAGCAAACTGTAAGAGAATAAAATCATAAGGAAATAGAATGGCAAGTAACATTTGGACTAAACAAACATTACTTTCATGACGTGTTCCCTGCATTATTTTCATTTTCAGTGCATTATTCCGGACAGAGCGAACCAAAGCAATGTGGTTCAGGAAAGAGTTCCCTGCATTATTTTCATTTTCAGTTCAAGGCAGCAATATGGTCACCGGTTAAAGCTTGAAAAAAAATGATAGTTCCAACTGACACACCAGACGAAGCATCTAAATGATCTCAACATAGTTACATGCCATATTATAAACAAATGTCAAGGGTCGCTGAGGAGATTAGTTCTGTGGGCTGAGCACGGGCCGACACCAATATTGTTAATTCTGTGAGTCTTCGGTTGGCCCACAGGAATATACCTATTTTCCTGTGAGCTAGTGCAGGCCCGAGAGGAAAAAATAATGACCGACAGAAATATTTCTGTTTCTGGT
>NC_041385.1:32438708-32440557 GCF_002162155.2 Triticum dicoccoides | reverse complement strand
GAGCGGTGTGGTTGTGTTGATCAATCAGTTTGGAGCGTGGTTCTGCTTGCAATATCAAGTAAGCTAGTGGTAGTTACTTTGAGTTTTGGTGGCCATGGATGGTAGTAGCTCCAACAAGAGACGAGTAGAAGCTCAGCGGGAGCGAGATAGCAATCCTAAGAGGCACAATGTCACCATGAGATTGGAGACCCTCGACTGCTCTGTCTGCTCTGAGCCCCTCAGACCTCCGATATTCCAGGTAAATGCACTACGTGTATGCATACCTAAAACTTCTTATAAAAGTTTACAGAGGGAGTATTTACTTGTCCTCGACTCCAGCATCTGATAAAGCTCGGGATAAAATTAGCATTTTGATGAATGTGTATAGTTGGGTGTAATGTCGATTGTCAGGAAAGAGTTTCTTATGAACATAATTACCTATGCTTGACAAAAATAATGAAATGTTCATGTTAGAACCCTGTTTTTTTATTTCTATGCATATGTTTATTTTACCTCGGACTCCAACCTTTGATAAAGCTGGGGCTAAAATCAGAGCTTTGATGAATCTATCGTTGGGTGTAGTGCTAGTTGTCAAGAAAGAGTTTCTTATGATCATAATTAGCTATGGTAGACAAAATAATTATTCTGCAGTACAAAAGTATCATACCGTTGTGTAGTATTTGTTTTTCTATTAAAAGTTATGCTCACATGAGATCCCTGTTTTTTTTTCCTGTTTCCACAGTGTTCTTTGGGACATTTCATATGCTTGTCTTGCCGTAGTGAGATCCTGGACAAGAAGTGCCATTTGTGCTCTGCTGTAACTTCCTTTGAGCGCTGCTTTGGGATCGAACATGTTGTCAAGTCAGTCACTGTTGATTGCTCCAATGCCAAGTATGGATGCGCTGAGCAGATCAGCTACTATCAGAAGGAAGAACACGAAAAGGTGTGCCCAAACGCCCCATGCTTCTGCCCAGAGTCTGGCTGCGGCTTCGCTGGATCAGCAATGGCTCCTGGGCCATATGACCGGCAAGCACAAGTGTCCGTTATCAACATGTGATGATACTAGCTTGGTGAATGTTTATCTCTACTTGGAACCGGGCCTACGTGTTCTGCACTGCCACGAAGACGATCAGTTTTTTCTGTTCAACATGGCATCTGAGCCATTTGGGCATGCCATCTCTGTCGTGTGTGTACAACCTCAGGTGACAGAACCCAAGTTCACATGTGATTTGTATTACAACAGCTCAACAACCGACGATTCTCAGCATTCTTCTAGCAAGGTAAGAAGCTCATCACTGTCTGATGGGCTACCAACGGGCTATGACCTGATTGTGCCCAAGGGCAAGGTATGTGATGAAGGAAACGGCATCATGCTCAGAGCCACCATCCGCGGAAAGCGCAATGTCTTCTATGATTCTGATTCTGATGAAGAACACAGAGCATTAGGTCGCAGCAAAGGAAATGGTCTGAATCCTCATCATTCTGATCCTAACCATGAGCGACCTGTACCCTTGGCTGCCAGATTGATTCCTGATTATTCTGAGTCTGAAGATGAACGACCCTTAGCTGCCAGATTCTCCAAAATCTGCGGTTATGAACGTTGAAGGTTGTGGACACGTTGTTTTTCCGGTTGGTTTCAGCGTTTTGGTTCCTGGATATATAGGTCTCTCAAGATCGCATACGAAAACGCTGTTGTTTCGGTTAAAGACCCTTTTGTTTCGGCGTTTGAATTCCTGCGCAGGGCCGTGTGGCTGTTGCTGATTTAATAGAAAAACGCTGGGTTAGTGCTGCTGGATGGTATATTGCTAGGCATTTCTGAGCTACATTTTGGTGAAGCGAAGCCTCATGTCGGAGGTTGGAGATATCAACA